>NC_091981.1:303165547-303240291 GCF_044704955.1 Pristiophorus japonicus
CCCCCCCCCCCCTCCCCCCCCCCTCCCCTCCCCTTCCCCCCCCCCCCCCCACCCCCTCCCGCGCCCCCCCCCCCCCCCTCACCCCCCCCCCCCCCCCCGCACCCCCCACCCCCCCCCCCCCCCCCCCGTCTCTCCCTCTTCCCCCCCTGTCTCTCCCTCTTCCCCCCCCCTGTCTCTTCCCCCCCCCCCCGTCTCTCCCTCCCCCCCCCTGTCTCTCCTCCCCCCCCCCCGTCTCTACCTCCCCCCCCTGTCTCTTCCTCCCCCCCTCTGTCTCTCCCTCCCCCCTCTGTCTCCCCCTCCCCCCCTCTGTCTCCCCTCCCCCTCTTTGTCTCCCCCTCCACCCCTCCTCCTCTCCCTTGCTCTCGTTCTGCCTATCTCTGTCGCACTGTGTCTCTCTGTCACCCCCCTTTGTGGTGCTGTCTTTCACTCTCGCTGTCTGTCTCTGTCTGGCTCTCTCGCTCTCCCATTCTCTGGATATTTCTCTCTCACTCTGTCTCTCTTTCTCTGGATCTTTCTCTCTCCCTTTCTTTCCCTGTATCGTTCTCAAACTCTCGCTCTCTGTCTCTCGCACTCACTCCTCTGACCTGTAGTTAATAACTACAGTGTAGATCATCTGTCTGGAGCACTGGGTCCCACACACTAACCGACTAACCTCCCATTTCTAACCTGCTGAATGATTTCTCCCAGTGAAGTTGATGGAGGCTTCCTCGGTCTGTTACATAACCGTGTGTGAATAACCACAGACTGGCATGTCACACCCACTCTCACACTTGTCGGCCTGGACCCAGGGGCCAGCATGCACAGAAAGAGGCAGGAATGCTATCGGCCACTGACTGTTAGTTCACAGACGGCTGCTCCATCCACACAGCCAGCTTCAGCCTTTACCTCTCCAGGGCTGATGGAGTAAGTTCAACCTTCACCCCTGCCTCCCTGCAGACTGCCCGTGGCTTTGACAGTCAGACTTCACTGTGGGACTTTTGCGATGCACAAATAAGGGGCCCTGACTAAGTGCAGTGGGTGTGCAAGGAGTATCCGTGTTCTGTGCAGGGGTGGGACATAAATGGTCACAAATAGGGTCAGACGCAAGCCCCGTACACATCGGGAACACGCTGCGCTGCCTGAAAGGGCGGCGGGAGCAGATTCAGTCGGAACTTTCCGAAGAGAATTGGATAAGTACTTGGAGAGGAAAGATTCATCGGGCTGTGGGGAAAGAGCGGGGGGAGTGGGACTGATTGGATCGCTCGTTCACAGAGCCGGCACAGGTTCGATGGGCTGAATGGCCACCCTCTGTGCTGTATCATTCTGTGATCGTGGGTCCGGGGCTTAGCCCGATGAGTGAATTGTGCACTTATCCACGTGTGCACGCTGGTTAGGACTCCCCTTGCACACTCCTGCACTCAGTCGCGGGCCTGCCCTTGTGAATATGTACGCATGCTATGTCACTTCGACAGGTTATCAGCCTGTGCTCGCAGTGGTAGATGGCTCATTTCTGGCATCACTGTCCGCACTCAACAAAGGTGATTGGGCTCCCAGGGAACGGCTTTGTGTTTAACCCGAAGAGATTCAAAGTTTCCTTTTATTCTAACTTAATCTGCTGCACATGGAGGGACTTTGGGCCCCAGTTCTGACTTGTCGCGGCCCGAGGACGGTGAGGAGAAGGTCGCCTCTCCCATGTGCAGCTCTCTCCACAATCTGAACTATTCTCTCACTGTTTCTGCACCTCCTCCAAATCCGATGAAAATGTTTGAACGGAGGGACTGGGGTTTGCTGTTTGACCGGTTCTCTGGGCTCTCAAATTCTTAGTGTAGCACAGTTACTGGACCCCTGATGTCTGCGTCTCCCTCCGCATCGGGGGAGCTGTTCTCTCTCTGCCTTTGGTCCCACGTTACCTTCACCCCCTTCTCGCTCCTCCCCTGCAACTGCTGCTGGGCTGTGTGTTGGTGCCGTGCTGGCAGCTTCTGGGGTGTTTGTGTGCACAAGCGTGTGTGCGCGGAGTGTGTGTGCGCGGGGAGTGTGGGGGGAGTGCTGTGTGGGTTGTGTATATACCACGTGTGGTACTTGTGATAAATAGAATGAAAGAATAAATGAGAAAGAAATATAAAAGCCGATTGTAGGAGCTTCTATAACTATGTAACAATGAAGAGAATAGCGATTGTTCCCTGAGAGGACAGACAGGTGAAATTATAATGGGGTATAAGGAAATTGCAGAGACTTTAAACTAATATTTTGTGTCTGTCTTCACAGTGGAAGACGCAAAAATCATACCAGAAATAGTAGGGAACCAAGGGGCTAACGAGAGTGAGAAACTTAATTAATATCAGTAGAGAAAAAGTACTTGAGAAACTAATGGGACTAAAAGCCACCAAATCCCCTGGACCTGACGGCCTACATCCTCAGGTCCTAAAAGAGGTGGCTGCAGAGATAGTGGATGCATTGGTTGTCATCTTCCAAAATTCCCCAGATTCTAGAACGGTCCCAGCGGATTGGAAGGCAGCTAATGTAACCCCGCTATTCAAGAAAGGAGGGAGAGAGAAAACAGGGAACTACAGGTCAGTTAGCCTGACATCAGTCGTCGGGAAAATGTTGAAATCCATTGTTAAGGATTATCAGGGCACTTGGAAAATCATAACTTGATTAGGCAGATTCAACATGGTTTTATGAAAGGGAAATGGTGTTTAACATATCTATTAGAATTTATTTTTGAATGGTGAGAAAGTATTAAATGTTGGTGTTGAGAGAGATTTGGGGGTCCTTGTACACAAAACACAGACAGTTAGCATACAGGTACAGCAAGCAAAACATAGAAACACAGAGAATAGGTGCAGGAGTAGGCCATTCGGCCCTTCGAGCCTGCACCGCCATTCAATAAGATCATGGCTGATCATTCCCTCAGTACCCCTTTCCTGCTTTCTCTCCATACCCCTTGATCCCTTTAGCCGGAAGGGCCATATCTAACTCCCTCTTGAATATATCCAACAAACTGGCATCAACAACTCTCTGCGGCAGGGAATTCCACAGGTTCACAACTCTCTGAGTGAAGAAGTTTCTCCTCGTCTCGGTCCTAAATGGCTTGCCCCTTATTCTTAGACTTTGACCCCTGGTTCTGGAACTGTCCAGTACATAGGAACTGATCCAAAGTCAATAGAATGTTGGAAAATGATCACCAATGCATCCACTATTTCTCGGGCCACTTCCTTAAGTACTCTGGGATGCAGCCTATCAGGTCCTGGGGATTTATCGGCCTTCAATCCCATCAATTTCCCAAACACAATTTCCTGACTAATAAGGATTTCCTTCAGTTCCTCCTTTTTGCTAGACCCTCGAATCTCGTATTTCCAGAAGGTTATTTGTGTCTTCCTTAAGGACCTAAAGAACAGGTGGTGGATGGAGAAAGCGCAGGTGATACAACAACTAGTCGACAGACACGACATACCAGGATTCTTCACTGCAGTCAAGGCCACCTACGTCCAAACTCCCAAGGCCCCACCCCACTCCTGGCCAAGAACGGGGAAACACTCATCAAGGACACCGAGGCTGTCAGGGCCCGCTGGAAGGAGCACTTTGAAGATCTCCTCAATCGAGACTCTGCCTTTGACTCGAGTGTTCTCAACTCCATCCCGCAGCATGCGACCCACCACCACCTCAGTGAAACTCCAATGTTGCATGAGGTCGGCAAAGCCATAAAACAGCTCAAGAATAACAAGGCTACGGGTGAGGCTGGAATTCCTGCTGAGGCGCTGAAGTATGATGGAGAGGTGCTGTTGGCGCGGATACATGACCTCATCTCTCTCATCTGGAGGGAAGAGAGCATGCCGGGAGATCTCAGAGATGCAGTGATTGTGACCATCTTTAAAAAAGGGGACAAGTCCGACTGCGGCAACTACAGGAGAATTTCCCTGCTATCAGCCACTGGGAAAGTTGTCGCTCGAGTGCTCCTCAACCGTCTTCCTCCTGTGGCCGAGGAGCTCCTCCCGGAGTCATAATGCAGATTTCGTCCTCTACAGGGAACAAGGGACATGATCTTTGCAGCGCGACAGCTGCAGGAAAAATGCAGGGAGCAGCGTAGCCCTTATACATGGCCTTTTTCGATCATACAAAGGCCTTTGACACTGTCGACCGTAAGGGTCTATGGAGCATCCTCCTCCGTTTTGGGTGCCCCCAAAAGTTTGTCAACATCCTCCGCCTGCTCCACGACGACATGCAGGCCGTGATCCTTACCAACAGATCCATTACAGACCCAATCCATGTCCAGACCGGGGTCAAACAGGGCTGTGTCATCACACCAACCCTCTTCTCAATCTTCCTCGCCGCCATGCTCCACCTCACAGTCAACAAGCTCCCCGCTGGAGTGGAACTAAACTACAGAACCAGTGGGAAGCTGTTTAACCTACGCCGCCTCCAGGCCAGATCCAAGATCACCCCAACCTCTGTCGATGAGCTACAGTACGCGGACGATGCCTGCGTCTGCGCACATTCGGAGACTGAACTCCAGGATATAGTCAATGTATTCACCATATGAAAGCATGGGCCTTACACTTAACATCCGTAAGCCAAAGGTCCTTCACCAATCTGTCCCCACTGCACAGCACAGTCCCCCCCCCAAGTCATCAAGATCCACGGTGCGGCTCTCGACAACATGGCCCATTTCCCATACCTCGGGAGCCTCTTGTCAACAAAGGCAGACATTGATGCGGAGATTCAACATCTGCGCCAGTGCAACCTTCGGCCGCCTGAGGAAAAGAGTGTTCGAAGACCAAGCCCTCAAACCTATCACCAAGCTCATGGTCTACAGGGCTGCAGTAAATCCCGCCCTGCTATATGGGTCAGAGACATGGACGACTTACAGAAGACACACCAAGTCGCTGGAGATATATCACCAACAATGTCTCCGGAAGATCCTGCAAATCCCCTGGGAGGACAGACGCACCAACATCAGTGTCCTCGCCCAGACTAACATCCCCAGTATTGAAGCACTGACCACACTCGATCAGCTCCGCTGGGCAGGCCACATAGTTCACATGCCAGACACGAGACTCCCTAAACAACTGCTTTATGCGGAGCTCCTTCACGGCAAACGAGCCAAATGGCAGCGGAAACGTTATAAGGACACCCTCAAAGCCTCCCGGATAAAGTGCGACATCACCACTGACACCTGGGAGACCCTGGCCGAAGACCGCCCAAGGTGGAGAAAGTGCATCCGGGAGGGCGTTGAGCTCTTCGAACCTCAACACTGCGAGCGTGAAGAGATCAGGCGCAGGCAGTGGAAGGAGCGTGTGGTAAATCAGTGCCCCCGCCCTTCTCCCGACGAATATCTGTCCCACCTGTGACAGGGTCTGTGGCTCTCATGTTGGACTGTTCAGCCACCAAAAGAACTCACTTTAGGAGTGGAAGCAAGTCTTCCTCGATTCCGAGGGACTGTCTATGATAATGACACCAAGCAGTAAGGAAGTCATGTTGGGCTTTATTGAAAGAGGGTTGGAGTACAAGTGTAAAGGAGGTCTTGCTGCAATTGGTGAGACCACACCTGGGGCTGGAAATTCGGTTCTCAGCGATAACAATATTTTTTCGCCAAAATTACCAATATCGCTTTACTGTCGCTATCGGGCCTGAAATTTAGGCTTGAATTTGCACAACAGTAAATATCGGCGTTGCACGAGGATTCGTGGCGCGTACTGCGATCCTCTTCAACTTTAGTCCGAGGCCAATGTGACTTGGGCCTAAGGAGAGCGGAAAAACACCTGAAAAATAAATTGGGGAAAAAAAATTCACAAAACATTAACAAGACAGTTATCGCTGCAAAAGAATGAAAAAATGAAAACTTTAGCTTGCCTTTTTGCAGGTTGATACTTACCACTGCTGGCAGACCTGCTACAACAGGCTTTCCCCTGTCGATATTCTGAGCGCAAAATACGAGTGTGCGCACAGAGCCAATTTTTGGTGAGAGCGATATTTCGAGTCTTGCACAGTGGCGCTCCTCTCCAGCGGTATTTGCCACAAAACGTCACCGAATTTTCCACTGACCGAGTTTTTGCCAAAAAAGGTGAAATCGCACCAAAATCCCAGTCGCAGAATCACCGAATTTCCAGCCCCAGCTGGAGTGCTGTGCACAGTTTGGGTCTCCTTATCTGAGGAAGGATAGACTTACTTTGGAGGCAGTGCAACAAAGGTTCACTGGATTGATTCCTGGGACGAGAGGGTTGGCCTATGAGGAGAGATTGTGTAGATTGGGCCTAAACTCTTTGGAGTTTAGAAGAATGAGAGGTGATCTCATTGAAACAATTCTTACAGGGCTTGACAGGGTAGATGCAGGGAGGATGTTTCCCCTGGCTGGGGAGTCTAGAACCAGGGGTCACAGTCTCAGGATAAGGGATCGGCCATTTAGGACTGAGATGAGGAGAAATTCCTAACTCAGAGGGTGGTGAATCTTTGGAATTCTCTGCCCCAGAGGGCTGTGGAGGCTCAGTCCTTGAGTATATTCAAGACAGAGATCGATAGATTTTTGGATATTGAGGGAATCAAGGGATATGGGAATAGTGCGGGAAAGTGGGGTTGAGGTGGGAGATCAGCCATGGGGCCGAACGGTCTACTCCTGATCCTATTTCTTTATGTGGCTGCTATGTGGGGTGTATGTGGTGTTTGTGGGTGGTGTGTGTGTATGTGAGTATATATGTGTGTGTGGTGTGTGGGTATGTGTGTGTATGTGAGTATGTGTGTGGTGTGTGGGTATATATGTGTGTGTGGTGTGTGGGTATGTGTATGTGAGTATATATGTGTGTGTGGGTATGTGAGTATGTGTGTGTGGTGTATGTGTGTGTATGTGAGTATGTGTGTGGTGTGTGGGTATATATGTGTGTGTGGTGTGTGGGTATGTGTATGTGAGTATATATGTGTGTGTGTGTGTGTCTGGGTGTGAGTGCTCGTGAGGCATGTGCTGTGCGGGGTGTATGTGGAGTGTGTGTGTTGGTCCCTGGGCATGTAGTGGACCATTGCCCACTCTGAAATCAGTTCCTGCACTGCTGACCAGCCGGTCACACTCAGCCCTCCCAGAGTGAGATCACATTTTGCCCTCAGTCCCTGCGCATCAGGCCCGCGTATTCCTGGGCTTGGCGGTCCCGCGGGGTGCATCGTACGCGCCTGTCCCTGTGGAGGTGGTTGAAGAATTGCTGGGCCAAGTGACGCAGCTGAACCCAGAGTGATTTGCCGAGCGTGACCAGGATTGGGCCAGGGCGAGGTGGTGAGCGATATCTTCATGCACTGATTGGTCTGGAACCAGAGTGCTGACTGGGATTGGGAGCTTTCAGTTCTGGGATTCTGACCCCGCACAATGGCGCTGGAAGGGTTGGGTGCTGCTGTGAGTTCACTCAATGTCACTTCACCGGTGGAGGCGTAGGGCCCGAGTTTAAGGGGTTTGAGTCGGTTCCGAGGGACAGCAGTCCCGTGAAGGTGCATGTAAATTCGATCGACACGGATGTTCCTACACAGCCCGCTGCCCAGACCCTCCGGCCAGGTTGACCGTTTCCCAGTGGCGGACTGCCCAGTGGCTGGGGCCGGTGAACTTGAGCTGTAGCTGGGCAATTGGGCCACGGGAGGTTTGCTCTGACCTGTGATCGGACCTGACCCACAGAGCTGGGGCAAAGGACAAGACAACTCACCAATCCCTCTTCCTCCTCGTCACCACCTGTCTTGGGTTATCCTCAGGACTTGGGTTGAGAATTTGTGAGCCCAGAGTTGCGTCTGTCTGTGTCTGTGTCTGTGTCTGTGTGTGCCTCTTGTGTCTGTGTGCTTGGTCCTATCCTCGGTGCTGCATCGAGGGGCTGTGTTTTGACTGGGTTGAAGCTATGCTCCACTAATCCGCATGCCTCTGCTGGTTCCTATCCTAACAGGGGGTCTCCTTTGATCAAGTCAATAACCTGCTGATCGAGCCTGCTCGAATTGAGGAGGAAGAGGTCTGTACTGTTCCCTTTCTATATCACTCTACACATGCATGCTCAGTCTGTGATGTGGTGGGGTTCACCCCTTAAATACATGCAGGTGACAAGATCCCGGCGTGTGAAAGCACTCCACATAACCGGCCACTGTCCTGTACACAACATTTCTTTCCATTTCGTACAGGCCATAGTGTTAGAGAGGTGGTCAGTAACAGAGACTAGAGGCCATAGTGTTAGAGAGGTGGTCAGTAACAGAGAGAAACTAGAGGCCATAGTGTTAGCGAGATGGTCAGTAACAGAGACTAGAGGCCATAGTGTTAGAGAGATGGTCAGTAACAGAGACTAGAGGCCATAGTGTTAGAGAGATGGTCAGTAACAGAGACTAGAGGCCAGAGTGTTAGCGAGATGGTCAGTAACAGAGAGAAACTAGAGGCCATAGTGTTAGAGAGATGGTCAGTAACAGAGACTAGAGGCCAGAGTGTTAGCGAGATGGTCAGTAACAGAGAGAGACTAGAGGCCATAGTGCTAGCGAGATGGTCAGTAACAGAGAGAAACTAGAGGCCATAGTGTTAGTGAGATGGTCAGTAACGGAGAGAAACTAGAGGCCATAGTGTTAGCGAGATGGTCAGTAACAGAGAGAGACTAGAGGCCAGAGTGTTAGCGAGATGGTCAGTAACAGAGAGCGACTAGAGGCCAGAGTGTTAGAGAGATAGTCAGTAACAGAGAGAAACTAGAGGCCATAGTGTTAGTGAGATGGTCAGTAACGGAGAGAAACTAGAGGCCATAGTGTTAGTGAGATGGTCAGTAACGGAGAGAGACTAGAGGCCATAGTGTTAGCGAGATGATCAGTAACAGAGAGAGACTAGAGGCCATAGTGTTAGAGAGATAGTCAGTAACAGAGAGAGACTAGAGGCCATAGTGTTAGCGAGATGGTCAGTAACGGAGAGAGACTAGAGGCCAGAGTGTTAGAGAGATGGTCAGTAACAGAGAGCGACTAGAGGCCACAGTGTTAGTGAGATGGTCAGTAACGGAGAGCGACTAGAGGCCATAGTGTTAGCGAGATGGTCAGTAACAGAGAGAGACCAGGGGAGCAGCCTGGACATTCGCAATAGAAACATAGAAGATAGGTGCAGGAGTAGGCCATTCGGCCCTTCGAGTCTGCACCACCATTCAATAAGATCATGGCTGATCATTCACCTCAGTACCCCTTTCCTGCTTTCTCTCCATACCCCTTCATCCCTTTAGCCGGAAGGGCCATATATAACTCCCTCTTGAATATATCTAATGAACTGGCATCAACAACTCTCTGCGGCAGGGAATTCCACAGGTTAACAACTCTCTGAGTGAAGAAGTTTCTCCTCATCTCAGTCCTAAATGGCTTACCCCTTATCCTTAGGCTGTGACCCCTGGTTCTGGACTTCCCCAACATCGGGAACATTCTTCCTGCATCTAACCTGTCCAGTCCCGTCAGAATTTTATATGTTTCTATGAGATCCCCTCTCATCCTTCTAAACTCCAGTGTATAAAGGCCCAGTCGATCCAGTCTCTCCTCATATGTCAGTCCAGCCATCCCAGGAATCAGTCTGGTGAATCTTCGCTGCACTCCCTCAATAGCAAGAACGTCCTTCCTCAGATTAGGAGACCAAAACTGAACACAATATTCCAGGTGAGGCCTCACCAAGGCCCTGTACAACTGCAGTAAGACCTCCCTGCTCCTATACTCAAATCCCCAAACTGTGAAGGCCAACATGCCATTTGCCTTCTTCACCGCCTGCTGTACCTGTATGCCATCTTTCAATGACTGATGTACCATGATACCCAGGTCTTGTTGCACCTTCCCTTTTCCTAATCTGCCACCATTCAGATAATATTATGCCCTCCTGTTTTTGCTAGCAAAGTGGATAACTTCACATTTCTCCACATTATACGACATCTGCCATGCATTTGCCCACTCACCCAACCTGTCCAAGTCACCCTGCAGCCTCTTAGTGTCCTCCTCACAGCTCACACCACCACGCAGCTTAGTGTCATCCGCAAACGTGGAGATATTACACTCAATTCATTCATCCGAATAATTAATGTATATTGTAAAGAGCTGGGGTCCCAGCACTGAGCCCTGCGGCACTCCACTAGTCACTGCCTGCCATTCTGAAAAGGACCCGTTTATCCTGACTCTCTGCTTCCTGTCTGCCAACCAGTTCTCTACCCACATCAGTACATTACTCCCAATACCATGTGCTTTGATTTTGCACACTAACCTCTTGTGTGGGACCTTGTGAAAAGCCTTTTGAAAGTCCAAATACACCACATCCACTGGTTCTCCCTTGTCCACTCTACTAGTTACATCCTCAAAAAATTCTAGAAGATTTGTCAAGCATGATTTCTCTTTCATAAATCCATGCTGTCACTGCTTTCCAAATGCGCTGCTATTACATCTTTAATAATTGATTCCAACATTTTCCCCACTACTGATGTCAGGCTAACCGGTCTATAATTCCCCATTTTCTCTCTCCCTCCCTTTTTTAAAAAGTGGTGTTACATTAGCTACCCTCCAGTCCATAGGAACTGATCCAGAGTCAATAGACTGTTGGAAAATGATCACCAATGCATCCACTATTTCTAGGGCCACTTCCTTAAGCAGACTATGAGGCCCCGGGGATTTATCGGCCTTCAATCCCATCAATTTCCCCAACACAATTTCCCGCCTAATGAGGATATCCTTCAGTTCCTCCTTCAATCTAGACCCTCGGTCCTCCAGTATTTCCAGAAGGTTATTTGTGTCTTTCTTTGTGAAGACAGAACCAAAGTATTTGTTCAACTGGTCTGCCATTTCTTTGTTCCCCATTATTAATTCACCTGAATCTGACTGCAAGGGACCTACGTTTGTCTTCACTAATCTTTTTCTCTTCACATATCTGCAGAAGCTTTTGCAGTCAGTTTTTATGTTCCCAGCAAGCTTCCTCTCATACTCTATTTTCCCCCTCCTAATTAAACCCCTTGTCCTCCTCTGCTGAATTCTAAATTTCTCCCAGTCCTCAGGTTTGCTGCTTTTTCTGGCCAATTTATATGCCTCTTCCTTGGTTTTAACACTATCCTTAATTTCCCTTGTTAGCCACGGTTGAGCCACCTTCCCTATTTTATTTTTACTCCAGACCGGGATATACAATTGTTGTAGTTCATCCATGTGATCTTTAAATGTTTGCCATTGCCTATCCACCGTCAACCCTTTAAGTATCATTCGCCAGTCTATTCTAGCCAATTCACGTCTCATACCATCGAAGTTACCTTTCCTTAAGTTCAGGACCCGAGTCTCTGAATTAACTGTGTCACTCTCCATCTTAATAAAGAATTCTACCATATTATGGTCACTCTTCCCCAAGGGGCCTTGCACAACAAGATTGCTTATTAGTTCTTTCTCATTACACATCACCCAGTCGAGGATGGCCAGCCCTCCAGTTGGTTCCTTGACATATTATTCGAGAAAACCATCCCTAATACACTCCAGGAAATCCTCCTCCACTGTATTGCTACCAGCTTGGTTAGCCCAATCTATATGTAGATTAAAGTCGCCCATGATAACTGCTGTACCTTTATTGCACGCATCCCTTATTTCTTGTTTGATGCTGTCCCCAACCTCACTACTACTGTTTGGTGTTTTGTACACAATTCCCACTAGCGTTTTCTGCCCTTTGGTATTCCGCAGCTCCACCCATACCGATTCCACGTCATCCAGGCTAATGTCCTTCCTTACTATTGCATTAATTTCCCCTTTAACCAACAACGCCACCCCGCCTCCTTTTCCTCTCTGTCTATCCTTCCTGAATGTTGAATACCTCTGGATATTGAGTTCCCAGCCTTAGTCACCCTCGAGCCATGTCTCCGTGATGCCAATTATATCATATTCATTAATAGCTGCCTGCGCAGTTAATTTGTCCACCTTATTACGAATACTCCTTGCATTGAGGCACAGAGCATTCAGGCTTGCCTTGTTGACACATTTTTTCCGTTTAGAATTTTGCTGTCATGTGGCCCTTTTTGCTTTTTGCCTTGGGTTTCTCTGCCCTCCACTTTTACTTTTCTTCTTTCTATCTTTTGCTTCTGCCCTCATTCTACATCCCTCTGTCGCCCTGCATAGGTTCCCATCCCCCAGCCATATTAGTTTAACCCCTCCTCAACAGCACTAACAAACGCTCCCCCTAGGACATTGGTTCTGGTTCTGGTCCTGCCCAGGTGCAGACCGTCCGGTTTATACTGGTCCCACCTCCCCCAGAACAGGTTCCAATGTCCCAGGAATTTGAATCCCTCCCTCTTGCACCATTCCTCAAGCCACGTATTCATCTGGGCTATCCTGCAATTCCTACTCTGACTAGCACGTGGTACTGGTAGCAATCCTGAGATTAATACCTTTGAAGTCCTACTTATTAATTTAACTCCTAGCTCCCTAAATTCAGCTTGTAGGACCTCATCCTGTTTTTTTACCTATACTGTTGGTACATATATGCAGCCAAAGGGGGTCATGACACGACCCACATTGTGACACATTTGATTTTGTTGCCTTGCGTCCTCCTCTGTTGTCCCCAAACCCAGCCCTGGCTCGATGTCTTACTCTGTATCCTTTGGCATTAGTCCTGCCCCTCTGGCCTGTGATGACAGGTGGTTCATCGCCGATCCTTAATCAATCAATGAAGAAGTCCCACCAGGTGTCCATCTGACAGGTCTTTAGACATTTGTGAGTCAGGGGACCCTGATAAACTAGCGGCGTCCCCAGGAAAGCAGCTGACTGATGATGGAAGGGTGCGGGTGGAGATCGCTGCCTGCTAATGGTTAGAAGAAAGGATCACAGCTCCAGATAAAGATAAACTAATTTATAAGAATATTCCATTCTGGTGGAGTCCAACTCTACCCATCCATTCAATCTCCCTCACATACCCTGTACAATGTGCCCCATCACATACTACCCACCATTCAATCTCCCTCACACACCCTGTACAATGTGCCCCATCACATACTACCCACCATTCAATCTCCCTCACATACCCTGTACAATGTGCCCCATCACATACTACCCACCATTCAATCTCCCTCACATACCCTGTACAATGTACCCCATCACATACTACCACCCATTCAATCTCCCTCACATACCCTGTACAATGTGCCCCATCACATACTACCCACCATTCAATCTCCCTCACATACCCTGTACAATGTGCCCCATCACATACTACCCACCATTCAATCTCCCTCACATACCCTGTACAATGTGCTCCATCACATACTACCCACCCATTCAATCTCCCTCACATACCCTGTACAATGTGCCCCATCACATACTACCCACCATTCAATCTCCCTCACACACCCTGTACAATGTACCCCATCACATACTACCACCCATTCAATCTCCCTCACACACCCTGTACAATGTACCCCATCACATACTACCACCCATTCAATCTCCCTCACATACCCTGTACAATGTGCCCCATCACATACTACCCACCATTCAATCTCCCTCACATACCCTGTACAATGTGCCCCATCACATACTACCCACCATTCAATCTCCCTCACACACCCTGTACAATGTGCCCCATCACATACTACCCACCATTCAATCTCCCTCACATACCCTGTACAATGTGCCCCATCACATACTACCCACCATTCAATCTCCCTCACATACCCTGTACAATGTGCCCCATCACATACTACCCACCCATTCAATCTCCCTCACATACCCTGTACAATGTGCCCCATCACATACTACCCACCATTCAATCTCCCTCACTGACCCTGTACAATGTGCCCCATCACATACTATCCACCCATTCAATCTCCCTCACATACCCTGTACAATGTGCCCCATCACAGACTACCCACCATTCAATCTCCCTCACATACCCTGTAAATTGGCCAGAAAAAGTAGCAATCCTGAGGACTGGGAGAAATTTAGAATTCAGCACAGGAGGAAAAAAGGTTTAATTAGGAGGGGGAAAATAGAGTATGAGAGAAAGCTTGCCGGGAACATAAAAATTGACTGCAAAAGCTTCTACAGATATGTGAAGAGAAAAAGATTAGTAAAAACAAACGTAGGTCCCTTGCAGTCGGACTCAGGTGAATTTATAATGGGGAACAAAGAAATGGCAGACCAATTGAACAAATACTTTGGTTCTGTCTTCACGAAGGAAGACACAAATGACCTTCCGGATGTAATAGGGGACCGAGGGTCCTATTGAGAAGGAGGAACTGAAGGATATCCTTATTCGGCGAGAAATTGTGTTAGTGAAATTGATGGGATTGAAGGTCGATAAATCCCCAGGGCCTGATAGTCTGAATCCCAGAGTACTTAAGGAGGTGGCCCTAGAAATAGTGGATGCATTGGTGATCATTTTCCAAAGGTCTATCGACTCGAGATCAGTTCCTATGGACTGGAGGGTAGCTAATGTAACACCACTTTTAAAAAAAAAGGAGGGAGAGAGAAGGTGGGTAATTATAGACCGGTTAGCCTGACATCAGTAGTGGGGAAAATGTTGGAATCAATTATTAAGGATGTAATAGCAGCGCATTTGGAAAGCAGTGACAGGATTGGACCAAGTCAGCATGGATTTATGAAAGGGAAATCATGCTTGACAAATCTTCTGGAATTTTTTGAGGATGTAACTAGTAGAGTGGACAAGGGAGAACCAGTGGATGTGGTGTATTTGGACTTTCAAAAGGCCTTTGACAAGGTACCACATAAGAGATTGGTGTACAAGATCAAGGCACATGGTATTGGGGGTAATGTACTGACGTGGATAGAGAACTGGTTGGCAGGCAGGAAGCAGAGAGTTGGGATAAACGGGTCCTTTTCGGAATGGGAGGCAGTAACTAGTGGAGTACCGCAGGGCTCAGTGCTGGGACCCCAGCTATTTACAATATATATTAATGATTTGGATGAAGGAATTGAGGGTAATATCTCCAAGTTTGCAGATGACACTAAACTGGATGGCAGTGTGAGCTGTGAGGAGGATGCTAAGAGATTGCAGGATGATTTGGACAGGTTAGGAGAGTGGGCAAATGCATGGCAGATGCAGTATAGTGTGGATAAATGTGAGGTTATCCACTTTGGGGGCAAAAACAGGAGGGCGGAATATTATCTGAATGGCGGCAGATAAGGAAAAGGGGAGGTGCAACGAGACCTGGGTGTCATGGTTCATCAGTCATTGAAAGTTGGCATGCAGGTACAGCAGACGGTGAAGAAGGCAAATGGCATGTTGGCCTTCATAGCTAGGGGATTTGAGTATAAGAGCAGGGAGGTCTTACGGCAGTTGTACAGGAACTTGGTGAGGCTTCACCTGGTATATTGTGTTCAGTTTTGGTCTCCTAATCTGAGGAAGGACGTTCCTGCTATTGAGGGAGTGTAGCGAAGGTTCACCAGACTGATTCCCGGGATGGCTGGACTGACATATGAGGAGAGACTGTATCAACTGGGCCTTTATATACTGGAGTTTAGAAGGATGAGAGGGGATCTCATAGAAACGTATAAGATTCTGACGGGACTGGACAAGTTAGATGCGGGAAGAATGTTCCCGATGTTGGGGAAGTCCAGAACCAGGGGACACAGTCTTAGGATAAGGGGTAAGCCATTTAGGACTGAGATGAGGAGAAATTTCTTCACTCAGAGAGTGGTGAACCTGTGGAATTCCCTACCGCAGAGAGTTCATTGGATATATTCAAGAGGGAGTTAGATATGGCCCTTACGGCTAAAGGGATCAAGCGGTATGGAGAGAAAGCAGGAAAGGGGTACTGAGGGAATGATCAGCCATGATCTTATTGAATGGTGGTGCAGGCTCGAAGGGCCGAATGGCCTACTCCTGCACCTATTCTCTGTTTCTACACACCCATTCAATCTCCCTCACACATCCTGTACAATGTGCCCCATCACAGACTACCCATCCATTCGATCTCCCTCACACATCCTGTACAGACTGCCCATCACAGACTCTACCCAGCCAAGAAGCTCAACACCATCCAGGACATCCGAATGATCAGCACCCCATCCACCACCTTAAACACTCACTCCCTCCACCGTGGCTGCAGTGTGCACCATCTACAAGATGCACTGCAGCAACTCGCCAAGGCTTCTTCGACAGCACCTCCCAAACCCACGACCTCTACCCCCTAGAAGGACAAGGGCAGCAGGCGCATGGGAACACCACCACCTCCACGTTCCCCTCCCAGTCACACACCATCCTGACTTGGAAATATATCGGCCGTTCCTCCATCGTCGCTGGGTCACAATCCTGGAACTCCCTCCCTAACAGCACTGTGTGAGCACCTTCACCACACGGACTGCAGCGGTTCAAGAAGGCGGCTCACCATCACCTTCTCAAGGGGCAATTAGGGATGGGCAATAAATGCCGACCTTGCCAGCGACACCCACATCCCAGGAACGAATAAAAAAAAGAAACCGTTTAATCTCTTACATCGGCACACCCTGTACAATCTGTGTCATCATAGCCTCTACCCCATTAAGTCTTGTTCACGCCCTCTGTTCAATCTGCCCCATCTCAGACTCTGCATCTGCTGGGGTTTTAGCAGGTTTTTTTTTAAACATTTGAGATGTTTAGGGAGGATCCCAGAGAGAGAGTAGGGTTGAGGTGTGTGCAGTGTCTGTCACCAATATTTGGGGCACAGAGATGGATTTACCAGCGGCCAGAGCTGGAGGAACAGAGGTTGCAGGGGGAGATACAAGGCTGGGAGAGGTTGCTGGATGCCATGAGGTGGAGGAATGGATTTTAAAGTGAACGATTTTGGGGCTGGGAACCACTGTAGGTCAGCATAGTGGTGTGATGGAAGTGAGAGGACTGTGAGCGGGAGAGAATACGTCCAACCATCTTCCCTGACCTTCGAATGGGTGGATAGTCTGTCCATGGCACCCCTCTCACTGTAACCTGTTCCATCAAGGAGCACAAGAACAGAGAGATTGTGGGAAAACCATCACCTCCAAGTTTCCCTCCAAGTCACGCACCACCCTGACATGGACATTTATTGCCTTTCCTTCATCGTTACTGGGTTAACATCCAGAGTCTGATCATCCCATTCTGTTCAGTCTCTGTATCCTCAGGACCAGAGTCTGATCATCCCATTCTGTTCAATCTCTGTATCCTCAGGACCAACATAAGAACATAAGAATTAGGAACAGGAGTAGGCCATCTAGCCCCTCGAGCCTGCTCCGCCATTCAACAAGATCATGGCTGATCTGGCCGTGGACTCAGCTCCACTTACCCGCCCGCTCGCCATAACCCTTAATTCCCTTATTGGTTAAAAATCTATCTATCTGTGACTTGAATACATTCAATGAGCTAGCCTCAACTGCTTCCTTGGGCAGAGAATTCCACAGATTCACAACCCTCTGGGAGAAGAAATTCCTTTTCAACTCGGTTTTAAATTGGCTCCCCCGTATTTTGAGGCTGTGCCCCCTAGTTCTAGTCTCCCCGACCAGTGGAAACAACCTCTCTGCCTCTATCTTGTCTATCCCTTTCATTATTTTAAATGTTTCTATAAGATCACCCCTCATCCTTCTGAACTCCAACAAGTAAAGACCCAGTCTACTCAATCTATCATAAGGTAACCCCCTCATCTCCGGAATCAGCCTAGTGGATCGTCTCTGTACCCCCTCCAAAGCTAGTATATCCTTCCTTAAGTAAGGTGACCAAAACTGCACGCAGTACTCCAGGTGCGGCCTCACCAATACCCTATACAGTTGCAGAAGGATCTCCCTGCTTTTGTACTCCATCCCTCTCGCAATGAAGGCCAACATTCCATTCGCCTTCCTGATTACCTGCTGCACCTGCAAACTAACTTTTTGGGATTCATGCACAAGGACCCCCAGGTCCCTCTGCACCGCAGCATGTTATAATTTCTCCCCATTCAAATAATATTCCCTTTTACTGTTTTTTTTCCCAAGGTGAATGACCTCACACTTTCCGACATTGTATTCCATCTGCCAAACCTTAGCCCATTCTCTTAACCGATCTAAATCTCTGCAGCCTCTCTGTGTCCTCTACACAACCCGCTTTCCCACTAATCTTTGTGTCATCTGCAAATTTTGTTACACTGCACTCTGTCCCCTTTTCCAGGTCACCTATGTATATTGTAAACAGTTGTGGTCCCAGCACCGATCCCTGTGGCACACCACGAATCACCGATTTCCAACCCGAAAAGGACCCATTTATCCCGACTCTCTGCTTTCTGTTTGCCAGCCAATTCTCTATCCATGCTAATACATTTCCACTGACTCCGCGTACCTTTATCTTCTGCAGTAACCTTTTGTGTGGCACCTTATCGAATGCCTTTTGAAAATCTAAATATACCACATCCATCGGTACACCTCTATCCACCATGCTCGTTATATCCTCAAAGAATTCCAGTAAATTAGTTAAACATGATTTCCCCTTCATGAATCCATGTTGCGTCTGCTTGATTGCACTATTCCTATCTAGGTGTCCCGCTATTTCTTCCTCAATGATAGTTTCAAGCATTTACCCCACTACAGATGTTAAACTAACCTGCCTTTTGTCTGCCCCCTTTTTTAAACAGAGGCGTTACATTAGCTGCTTTCCAATCCGGTGGTACCTCCCCAGAGTCCAGAGAATTTTGGTAGATTATAACGAATGCATCTGCTATAACTTCCACCATCTCTTTTAATACCCTGGGATGCATTTCATCAGGACATGGGGACTTGTCTACCTTGAGTCCCATTAGCCTGTCCAGCACTACCCCACTAGTGATAGTGATTGTCTCCAGGTCCTCCTTTCCCACATTCCCATGACCAGCAATTCCTGGCATGGTTTCTGTGTCTTCCACTGTGAAGACCGAAGCAAAATAATTGTTTAAGGTTTCAGCCATTTCCACATTTCCCATTATTAAATCCCCCTTCTCATCTTCTAAGGGACCAACATTTACTTTAGTCACTCTTTTCCGTTTTATATATCTGTAAAAGCTTTTACTATCCGTTTTTATGTTTTGCGCAAGTTTACCGTCGTAATCTATCTTTCCTTTCTTTATTGCTTTCTTAGTCATTCTTTGCTGTCGTTTAAAATTTTCCCAATCTTCTATTTTCCCACTAACCTTGGCCACCTTATACGCATTGGTTTTTAATTTGATGCTCTCCTTTATTTCCTTGGTTATCCACGGCTGGTTATCCCTTCTCTTACCGCCCTTCTTTTTCACTGGAATATATTTTTGTTGAGCACTGTGAAAGAGCTCCTTAAAAGTCCTCCACTGTTCCTCAATTGTGCCACCGTTTAGTCTGTGTTTCCAGTCTACTTTAGCCAACTCTGCCCTCATCCCACTGTAGTCCCCTTTGTTTAAGCATAGTACGCTCGTTTGAGACACTACTTCCTCACCCTCAATCTGTATTACAAATTCAACCATACTGTGATCACTCATTCCTAGAGAATCTTTTACTTGGAGATCGTTTATTATTCCTGTCTCATTACACAGGACCAGATCTAAGATAGCTTGCTCCCTTGTAGGTTCTGTAACATACTGTTCTAAGAAACAATCCCGTTTGCATTCTATGAATTCCTCCTCCAGGCTACCCCGTGCGATTTGATTTGACCAATCGATATGTAGGTTAAAATCCCCCATGATTACTGCCGTTCCTTTTTCACATGCCTCCATTATTCCCTTGATTATTGCCCGCCCCACCGTGAAGTTATTATTTGGGGGCCTATAAACTACGCCCACCAGTGACTTTTTCCCCTTACTATCTCTAATCTCCACCCACAATGATTCAACATTTTGTTCATTAGAGCCAATATCGTCTCTCACAACTGCCCTGATATCATCCTTTAATAACAGAGCTACCCCACCTCCTTTCCCTTCTTGTCTATCTTTCCGAAATGTCAGATACCCCAGTATGTTTAATTCCCAGTCTTGGCCCCCCTGCAACCACGTTTCTGTAATGGCCACCAAATCATATCCATTCGTAATGATTTGTGCCGTCAACTCATTTACTTTATTTCGAATGCTGCGTGACCAGAATCTGATCTCCCCATTCTTTTCAATCTCTGTATCCTCAGGACCAGTGTCTGACCCCCCCCGTTCTGTTCAATCTCTGTATCCTCAGGACCAGAGTCTGATCTCCCCATTCTGTTCAATCTTTGTATCCTTGGAATCAATGTCCAGTGTGTGATGAAGGAAATACTTGTCTTTATATAGTGCCTTCCATGACCTGAGGATGTCCAAAAGTACAACCAATTAATTACTCATAAAATGTAATCACTGCTGGAATGTAGGGAAACTTGCCTGATCCAGAATTTAGACTCTAAAGAATCTCTTCGAATGCCAGCGCCCTGTTTATTAGGAATATACTCCATTGTGATACCAATGTATTTGGGAATATACTTCACTCGGAGCCCAGTGTATATAGTTAATATTCTTCACTCTGAGCCCAGTGTATATAGGGAATATACTTCACTCTGAGCCCAGTGTATACAGTGAATATACTTCACTCTGAGCGCAGTGTATATCCTTCACTCTGAGCGCAGTGTATATAGGGAATATACTTCACTCTGAGCCCAGTGTATATAGGGAATATACCTCACTCTGAGCCCAATGTATATGAGGAATATACATCACTCTGCACCAGTGTATATAGGGAATATACTTCACTCTGAGCCCAGTGTATATAGGGAATATACTTCACTCTGAGCACAGTGTATATAGTGAATATACTTCACTCTGAGCCCAGTGTATATAGGAAATATATAATTCACTCTGAGCCCAGTGTATATAGGGAATATACTTCACTCTGAAATCAGTGTATACAGGGAATATACTTCACTCTGAGCCCTATGTATATGAGAAATATACATCACTCTGCGCCAGTGTATATAGGGAATATACTTCACTCTGAGCCCAATGTATATGAGGAATATACATCACTCTGCACCAGTGTATATAGGGGATATACTTCACTCTGAGCCCAGTGCATAAATGGAATATACTTCACTCTGAGCCCAGTGTATATAGGGAATATACTTCACTCTGAGCCCAGTGTATATAGGGAATATACTTCATTCTGAGCCCAGTGTATATAGGGAATATACTTAAATACTCTGCCCAGTGTATATCGGGAATATATTTCACTCTGAGCCCAATGTATATGATGAATATACATCACTCTGCACCAGTGTATACAGGGAATATAGTTCACTCTGAGCCCAGTGTATATAGGGAATATACTTCACTCTGAGCCCAGTGTATATAGGGAATATACCTCACTCTGAGCCCAATTATATGAGGAATATACATCACTCTGCACCAGTGTATATAGGGAATATACTTTACTCTGAGCCCAGTGTATATAGGGAATATACTTCACTCTGAACCCAATGTATATGAGGAATATACATCACTCTGCACCAGTCTATATAGGGAATATACTTCACTCTGAGCCCAGTGTATATAGGGAATATACTTCCTTCTGAGCCCAGTGTATATAGGGAAGACACTTCACTCTGAGCCCAATGTATATAGGGAATATACTTCACTCTGAGCACAGTGTATATAGGGAATATACTTCACTCTGAGCCCAGTGTATATAGGGAATATACCTCACTCAGCCCAATTATATGAGGAATATACATCACTCTGCACCAGTGTCTATAGGGAATATACTTCACTCTGAGCCCAGTGTATATTGGGAATATACTTCACTCTGAGCCCAGTGTATATTGGGAATATACTTCACTCTGAGCACAGTGTATATAGGGAATATACTTCACTCTGAGCCCAGTGTATATGGGGAATATACTTCATGCTGAGCCCAGTGTATGTCGGGAATATACTTCACTCTGAGCCCAGTGTATATAGGGAATATACTTCACTCTGAGACCAGTGTATATGAGAAATATACTTCACTCTGAGCCCAGTGTATATGCGGAAAATACTTCACACTGAGCCCAGTGTATGTAGGGAATATACTTCACTCTGAGCCCAGTGTATATAGGGAATATACTTCACTCTGAGCCCAGTTTATATTGGGAATATACTTCACTCTGTGCCCAGTGTTTCTACTTCACTCTGAGCCCAGTGCATATAGGGAATATACTTCACTCTGAGCCCAGTGCATATAGGGAATATACTTCACTCTGAGCCCAGTGTATATGGGGAATATACTTCATTCTGAGCACAGTGTATATGGGGAATTTCTTTCACTCTGAGCCCACTGTATGTAGGGAATATACTTCACTCTGAGCCCAGTGTATATGGGGAATATACTTCACTCTGAGCCCAGTGTATATGGGGAATATACTTCACGCTAAGCCCAGTGTATATAGGGAATATACTTCACACTCTGCCCAGTGTATATAGGGAATATACTTCACTCTGAGCCCAGTGTGTAAAGGGAATATACTTCACTCTGAGCCCAGTGTATAGAGGGAATATACTTCACTCTGAGCCCAGTGTATATACTTCACTCTGAGCCCAGTGCATATAGGGAATATACTTCACTCTGAGCACAGTGTATATAGGGAATATACTTCATTCTGAGCACAGTGTATATGGGGAATATACTTCACTCTGAGCCCAGTGTATATACTTCACTCTGAGCCCAGTGTATATACTTCACTCTGAGCCCAGTGCATATAGGGAATATACTTCACTCTGAGCCCAGTGTATATGGGGAATATACTTCACTCTGAGCCCAGTGTATATGGGGAATATACTTCACGCTAAGCCCAGTGTATATAGGGAATATACTTCACACTCTGCCCAGTGTATATAGGGAATATACTTCACTCTGAGCCCAGTGTGTAAAGGGAATATACTTCACTCTGAGCCCAGTGTATAGAGGGAATATACTTCACTCTGAGCCCAGTGTATATACTTCACTCTGAGCCCAGTGCATATAGGGAATATACTTCACTCTGAGCACAGTGTATATAGGGAATATACTTCATTCTGAGCACAGTGTATATGGGGAATATACTTCACTCTGAGCCCAGTGTATATACTTCACTCTGAGCCCAGTGTATATACTTCACTCTGAGCCCAGTGCATATAGGGAATATACTTCACTCTGAGCACAGTGTATATAGGGAATATACTTCATTCTGAGCACAGTGTATATGGGGAATTTCTTTCACTCTGAGCCCAGTGTATGTAGGGAATATACTTCACTCTGAGCCCAGTGTATATGAGGAATATACTTCACTCTGAGCCCAGTGTATATGGGGAATATACTTCACGCTGAGCCCAGTGTATATAGGGAATATACTTCACACTCTGCCCAGTGTATATAGGGAATATACTTCACTCTGAGCCCAGTGTATAAAGGGAATATACTTCACTCTGAGCCCAGTGTATAAAGGGAATATACTTCACTCTGAGCCCAGTGTATATAGGGAATATACTTCACTCTGAGCCCAGTGTATATAGGGAATATACTTCACTCTGAGCCCAGTGTATATAGGGAATAAACTTCATTCTGTGCCCAGTGTATATACTTCACTCTGAGCCCAGTGTATATAGGGAATATAATTCACACTCTGCCCCGTGTATATAGGGAATATACTTCACTCTGAGCCTAGTGTATATAGGTAATATACTTCACTCTGAGCCCAGTGTATATAGGGAATATACTTCACTCTGAGGCCAGTGTATATAGGGAATATACTTCACTCTGAGCCCAGTGTATATAGGGAATAAACTTCATTCTGTGCCCAGTGTGTATGAGGAATATACTTCACTCTGAGCCCAGTGTATATAGGGAATATACTTCACTCTCTGTAGTGTATATAGGGAATATACTTCACTCTGAGCCCAGTGTGTATGAGGAATATACTTCACTCTGAGCCCAGTGTATATAGGGAATACATAGAAAATAGGTGCAGGAGTAGGCCATTCGGCCCCTTGAGCCTGCATCGCCATTCAATGAATTCATGGCTGAACATGCAACTTCAGTACCCCATTCCTGCTTTCTCGCGAGACCCCTTGATCCCCCTAGTAGTAAGGACTACATCGAACTCCTTTTTGAATATATTTAGTGAATTGGCCTCAACAACTTTCTGTGGTAGAGAATTCCACAGGTTCACCACTCTCTGGGTGAAGAAGTTTCTCCTCATCTCGGTCCTAAATAGCTTACCCCTTATCCTTAGACTGTGACCCCTGGTTCTGCACTTCCCCAACATTGGGAACATTCTTCCTGCATCTAACCTGTCTAAACCCGTCAGAATTTTAAACGTTTCTATGAGGTCCCCTCTCATTCTTCTGAACTCCAGTGAATACAAGCCCAGTTGATCCAGTCTTTCTTGATACTCCAGGTGTGGCCTCACCAAGGCCCTGTACAACTGTAGTAACACCTCCCTGCCCCTGTACTCAAATCCCCTCGCTATGAAGGCCAACATGCCATTTGCTTTCTTCACCGCCTGCTGTACCTGCATGCCAACCTTCAATGACTGATGTACCATGACACCCAGGTCTCGTTGCACCTCCCCTTTTCCTAATCTGTCACCATTCAGATAATAGTCTGTCTCTCTGTTTTTACCACCAAAGTGGATAACCTCACATTTATCGACATTATACTTCATCTGCCATGCTTCATTTGCCCACTCACCTAACCTATCCAAGTCACTCTGCAGCCTCATAGCATCCTCCTCGCAGCTCACACTGCCACCCAACTCCGTGTCATCCGCAAATTTGGAGATTCTACATTTAATCCCCTCGTCTAAATCATTAATGTACAATGTAAACAGCTGGGGCCCCAGCACAGAACCTTGCGGTACCCCACTAGTCACTGCCTGCCATTCTGAAAAGTACCCATTTACTCCTACTCTTTGCTTTCTGTCTGCTAACCAGTTCTCAATCCACGTCAGCACACTACCCCCAATCCCATGTGCTTTAACTTTGCACATTAATCTCTTGTGTGGGACCTTGTTGAAAGCCTTCTGAAAGTCCAAATGTATCACATCAACTGGTTCTCCCTTGTCCACTCTACTGGAAACATCCTCAAAAAGTTCCAGAGATTTGTCAAGCATGATTTCCCTTTCACAAATCCATGCTGACTTGGACCTATCAAGTCACCTCTTTCCAAATGCGCTGCTATGACATCCTTCATAATTGATTCCATCATTTTACCCACTACCGATGTCAGGCTGACCGGTCTATAATTCCCTGTTTTCTCTCTCCCTCCTTTTTTAAAAAGTAGGGTTACATTGGCTACCCTCCACTCCATAGGAACTGATCCAGAGTCTATGGAATGTTGGAAAATGACTGTCAATGCATCCGCTATTTCCAAGGCCACCTCCTTAAGTACTCTGGGATGCAGTCCATCAGGCCCTGGGGATTTATCCCATCAATCCCAACAATTTCCCGAAGAATAAGGATTTCCCTCTGTTCCTCCTACTTACTAGACTCTCTGACCCCTTTTATATCCGGAAGGTTGTTTGTGTCCTCCTTAGTGAATACCGAACCAAAGTACTTGTTCAATTGGTCTGCCATTTCTTTGTTCCCCGTTATGACTTCCCCTGATTCTGACTGCAGGGGACCTACGTTTGTCTTCACTAACCTTTTTCTCTTTACATATCTATAGAAGCTTTTGCAGTCCGTCTTAATGTTCCCTGCAAGCTTTCTCTCGTACTCTATTTTCCTTGCCCTAATCAAACCTTTTGTCCTCCTCTGAGTTCTAAATTTCTCCCTGTTCCTGGGTTCGCTGCTATTTCTGGCCAATTTGTATGCCACTTCCTTGGCTTTAACACTATCCCTGATTTCTCTTGATAACCACGGTTGAGCCACCTTCCCTTTTTTATTTTTACGGCAGACAGGGATGTACAATTGTTGTAGTTCATCTATGCGGTCTCTAAATGTCTGCCATTGTCCATCCACTGCCAACCCTTTAAGTATCATTCGCCAATCTATCTTCGCCAATTCACGCCTCATAGCTTCAAAGTTACTCTTCTTTAAGTTCTGGACCATGGTCTCGGAATTAACTGTTTCATTCTCCATCCTAATGTAGAATTCCACCATATTATGGTCACTCTTCCCCAAGGGGCCTCACACCAACGAGCCCAGTGTATATAGGGAATATACTTCACTCTGAGCCCAATGTACATAGGGAATCTACTTCACTCTGAGTCAAGTGTATATGAGGAATATGTCGGGAATCTACTTCACTCTGAGCCAAGTGTATATGAGGAATATGTAGGGAATATACTTCACTCTGAGCCCAGTGTATATGAGGAATATACTTCATTCTGAGCCCAGTGTATATAGGGGCTATACTTCACTCTGAGCCCAATGTACATAGGGAATCTACTTCACTCTGAGCCAAGTGTATATAGGGAATATACTTCACTCTGAGCCCAGTGTATATAGGGGCTATACTTCACTCTGAGCCCAGTGTATATAGGGAATATACTTCACTCTGAGCCCAGTGTATATAGGGGCTATACTTCACTCTGAGCCCAGTGTATATAGGGGCTATACTTCACTCTGAGCCCAGTGTATATAGGGAATATACTTCACTCTGAGCCCAGTGTATATAGGGGCTATACTTCACTCTGAGCCCAGTGTATATGAGGAATGTCCTGTATATAAGGAACATAGGAACAGCAGGAGGCCATTCATCCCCTGGAGCCTGTGCCAGCATTCAATGAGATCATGGCTGATGTGGATCCTAATTCCATATACCCGAATACCCTTGGTTAGCAAAACTCTGTTACAATTATTATTTGAGCTGGCACCGACTGCTTTTTGTGGGAGAGAGTTCCACACTTCTACTACCATTTGCTTGAAGAAGTGTTACCTAACTTTGCCCGTGAACGGCCTGGCTCTGAATTTAAGGTTATGTCCCCTTGTCCTTGACTCCCCATCACCATCTCTCTATCTACCCTTTCAATTCCTAAAAACCTCAATCAAATCACTCTGTAACCGTCGATATTCCAGGAAATACCATTGTAGTTTATGTAATCTCTCCTCATAATCTAACCTTTGGATCCCTGGTATAATTCTGGTGAGCCAGCGCTACACTCCTTCCAAGGCCAATATATCCTTCCTAAGGTGTGGTGCCCAGAGCTGTCCACACTGCTCCAGGTGTGGTCTAACCAGAGCTTTGTGTAGCTGCAGCAAAACTCCCTCCCTCCAGTTATAAAGGCTGCCATTCCATTAGCCATTTTGGTTACTTTTTGTAGCTGACTCCTAAATTTGAATGATCTGCTTGTAATTCTCCCTCGCAAGTTTCTTCTCGTGGTTCCTTTTGCAGCTTTTGCTATCTTTTTTTGACTTCCATTGCTGCTCCTTGTATCTCTCCCAGATCCTGCATCTCCTTTGCACTTTTGTATGCACCTCCCTTCAGGTTTATGTTATCTCTCGCCTCTTTTGTCGACTATGGCTATTTTATTTGGTAAGTCGAGCTCTTTAGGGGTATATACTGGTCCTGTATTAAGCAAAATTCTCTTTTGAACACCTCCTACTGTTGATCTGCAGCTTACCCACTAACCGTTTTGACCAGTTTGCTGTCTCAATCCGTTAGTTAGCCGCACCAAAATGTAGAATCTTACTGTGTTAAGTTTCTACTTTTCAAACCGAACGTTGAATTCAATCATATTATGATCACTGTTGGAGCAATGTTTCAATGGGAGTGATCATAATATTATCAGGTTTTGAATAGTTAAGGAAAACGACATGCTACAATGAAGCATAAAATTACCCAAGTGGAGGAGGGCCCACTTCAGTGAGTTGAAAAGGGATCGGGCCCGGGTGGATTGGAATCAAAAATTAATAGGAAAAACAGCAATTGACCAATGGGAGACCTTCACAGAGGAGATGGTTCGGGTACAGAGCAGGCACATTCCCACAGGGGGGAAGGGAAAAGGCAGAGCTCCCTGATTAACTAAAGATAGAGAGACGGAAAATCAAGGCTAACTCAAAAGGGAAACCAAAACTACTTTTAAAAACACACTGGACAAGGCTGAGGTACCAAATGAGGACATTTCGTCTGTCTCCACTGGAGCAGAGGATGTTGCCAGTGCAGCAGCAATGGAGGAGGTGGTAGCGATATTGGATAGGATAAAAATAGAGTGTGGTAATGTTCCCTTTAATTGTTTTTGGGTGCACGGCCCCTTTAAGCTTTTCCTATTTGAAGACCGGTGAGCGCGCTGCACGGGAGAGAGCTGCACGGGAGAGAACTGCACGGAAGCGGCAGGGCGCTGCACGGGAGAGAGCTGCACGGGAGCGGCAGGGCGCTGCACGGGAGAGAGCTGCACGGGAGCGGCAGGGCGCTGCACGGGAGAGAGATGCACGGGAGCGGCAGGGCGCTGCACGGGAGAGAGCTGCACGGGAGCGGCAGGGCGCTGCACGGGAGAGAGCTGCACGGGAGCGGCAGGGCGCTGCACGGGAGAGAGATGCACGGGAGCGGCAGGGCGCTGCACGGGAGAGAGCTGCACGGGAGCGGCAGGGCGCTGCACGGGAGAGAGCTGCATGGCAGGGCGCTGCACGGGAGCGGGAGGGCGCTGCACGGGAGAGAACTGCACGGGAGCGGCAGGGCGCTGCACGGGAGAGACAGGGAGCTGCACGGGAGAGAGCTGCACGGGAGAGAGCTGCACGGGAGCGGCAGGGCGCCGCGCGGGAGAGAGCCGCGCGAGAGAGAGCCGCGCGGGAGAGAGCCACACGGGAGCGGCAGGGCGCCGCGCGGGAGAGAGCTGCACGGGAGCGGCAGGGCGCCGCGCGGGAGAGAGCCGCACGGGAGCGGCAGGGCGCCGCACGGGAGAGAGCTGCACGGGAGCGGCAGGGCGCTGCACGGGAGAGAGCTGCACTGGAGCGGCAGGGAGCTGCACGGGAGAGAGCTGCACGGGAGAGAGCTGCACTGGAGCGGCAGGGAGCTGCACGGGAGCGGCAGGGCGCTGCACGGGAGAGAGCTGCACGGGAGCGGCAGGGTGCTGCACGGGAGCGGCAGGGCGCTGCATCCCCCTCACAGCTTAAAGGAAACATTGGGGTGAAGGTACTTAGAATTGTTGTACCAACCCATCTGGTTCACGAATGTCCTTTATGGAAGGAGTTTGCTGTCCTTACCCGGCCTATACGTGACTCCAGACCCACAGCAATGTGGTTGACTCTTAACTGTCCTCTGAGAAAGCCCGGCGAGCTGCTCAGTGCATCACAACTGCTCCAAAAACAGTATAAGAATAAAATTGGACGGAGCACCCAGCATTGACCAAGACACAAGGTTCGGACACGACCAAGGCACACCCAGTCGACCCGCCAACATTGGAACACTGCCTGTCAAGCAACAGCCAGACATAGTCATACTGACAGAATCATAGCTTTCAGCCAATGTCCCAGACTCCTCCATCACCATCCCTGGGTATGTCCTGTCCCACCGGCAGGACAGACCCACCCGAGGTGGCGGCTCAGTGATATACAGTCGGGAGGGAGTGGCCCTGGGAGTCCTCAACATTGACTCCGGGCACTATGAAGTCTCATGGCTTCAGGTCAAGCCTGGGCAAGGAAACCTCCTGCTGGTTACCACCTCCCGCCCTCTCTCAGCTGATCAATCAGTATCCTCCATGTTGAACACCACTTGGAAGAAGCACTGAGGGTAGCAAGGGCACAGAATGTACTCTGGGTGGGGGACTTCAATGTCCATCACCAAAAGTGGCTCGGTAGCACCACTACTGACCGAGCTGGCCGAGTCCTGAAGGACATATCTGCCAGACTGGGCTTGCGGCAGGTGGTGAGAGAACCAACACGAGGGAAAAACCGATTTGACCTTGTCCTCACCAATCTACCTGTCGCAGATGCGTCTGTCCATCACAGCATTGGTAGCAGTGATCACCGCACAGTCGTTGTAGAGACAAAGTCCCGTCTTCACACTGAGGACACACTCCATCGTGTTGTGTGGCTCTATCATCCTGCTAAATGGGATGGATTCAGAACAGATCTAGCAGCTCTGGGCATCCATGAGGCGTTGTGCACCATCCTCAACAGCAGAATTGTATTCCACCACAATCTGTAACCTCATGGCCAGGTATATCGCTCACTCTACCATTACCATCAAGCCAGGGGACCAGCCCTGGTTCAATGCAGAGTGCAGAAGAGCATCCCAGGAGTAGCACCAGGTGTACCTAAAAATGAGGTGCAACCTGAGGAAGCTGCAACACAGGACTACATGCATGCTAAACAGCAGAAGCAGCATGCTATAAGCAGAGCTAAGCAATCCCACAATCAGCGGATCACATCAAAACTCTGGAGTCCTGCCACATCCAGTCGAGAATGGTAGTGGACAATTAACTAACGGGAGGAGGAGGCTCCACGAACATCCCCATCCTCAATGATGGCGGAGCCCAGCACATGAGTGCAAAAGACAAGGCTGGAGCGTTTGCAACCATCTTCAGCCAGCAATGCCGAGTGGATGATCCATATCGGCCTCCGCCTGAAAATACCGCCATGACAGATGCCAATTCGATTCATTCCATGTGATATCAACATGATATCCAATATCGTCTCCGGCCTCATTACAGCCTCGGTCCAAACATGGACACAGAGCTGAATACCAGAGGTGAGGTGAGAGTGACTGCCCTTGACATCAAGGCAGCATTTGACCCAGTGTGGCATCAAGGAGCCCCAGTAAAACTGAAGACAATGGGAATCAGGGGGAAAACTCTCCACTGGCTGGAGTCAGACCCAGCACAGAGGAAGATGGTTGTGGTGGTTGGAGATCAATCACAGCCCCAGGACATCGCTGCAGGAGTTCCTCAGGGCAGTGTCCTAGGCCCACCCGTCTTCAGCTGCTTCATCAATGACCTTCTCTCCATCATAAGGTCAGAAGTGGCACAGATTTAAGGTGATTGGCAAAAGAAGCAGAGGAAACATTTACTTACGCAGCGAGTTGTTGTGATCTGCCCGAAAGGGTGTTGGAAGCAGATTGATTTGGAACATTCAAAAGAGAATTGGATAAATACTTGAAGGAAGACAAATTAGAGGGCTTGGGGAAAGAGCAGGACTAATCGGATAGCTCTGTCATTCTATCAAATCTTCCCTTACTGTTCGATTATTAGCTAAGTCTGACTGACTATTTATTATTAAATCTAGTATGGCCTGCCCTCTGGTTGGTTCTTTCTCCACAGTCTCCCCCTTTGAGCATCTCGCCTTATTCCACCCCCCTCACCTCTCATTTAAAATTCACATTCTCTACGGCCCACTCAAGTACCATAAAATGTTATTACCGAGATATCTTCACTGCGTTCCTCCCTCAGCCTCTGCACCAAACGACTTCTCATCCTCGGTGATTCCAACCTCCGTCTCAATTCATCGTGCTCTCTCTCCTCTGAGTTCACGAGCCTCCTATCCTCCCTCAGTCTCTCCCTCCGTGTAAACTCCCCAACCCATATTCCCCGCCAACCCCTTCGACCTTGCCATCTCTCGTGGCTTCGCTACTCCCATCGTGTCAATTGCAGATATGGCCATCTCTGACCACGTCCTCGTATCGCTCTCGACCCACATCCCCCATCTACCACCCCCCCCACAATCCTACCTCCTGTGTCCGCCCCTGGAAAAAAAAAAACTCCCAACTCTCTTACAACTGCACTGATCAACCCCCAAATGTCCAGCCGTTGGCCCCCCATTCACCAGGACATTTCTGCAGCCACTGATCTGCTCAAGCACACCCTCACCACCACCTTTGATGCCCTAGTCCCTATTAAAACCATTACCCTCACTCATCCTGGCCGTTCCCCTTGGTACAGCCCTCATCTTCGCTCCCTTAAGCCCAAGGGACTCAGAATTAAACGGGTATAGCGAACAACTGGTTTAGTGATTCACCGGCAGATCTGGCTGGACCACAGAAAGCACTATCGGGCCCTGCTCTCTCGTCATTCTGGAATGCAAAGATTAACCCCGGCTTCTATTCTCCACTGCTAACCGTCTTCTTAAACCCCTCTTCCCCCCATCTGAACGTGGATAGAGAACTGGTTGGCAGACAGGAAGCAGAGAGTCGGGATAAACGGGTCCTTTTCAGAATGGCAGGCAGTGACTAGTGGGGTGCCACAGGGCTCAGTGCTGGGACCCCAGCACTTTACAATATACATTAATGATTTAGATGAAGGAATTGAATGTAATATCTCCAAGTTTTCAGATGACACTGAACTGGGTGGCGGTGTGAGCTGTGAGGAGGACACTAAGGAGCTGCAGGGTGACTTAGACAGGTTAGGTGAGTGGGCAAATGCATGGCAGATGCAGTATAATGTGGATAAATGTGAGATTATCCATTTTGGGGGCAAAAACAGGAAGACAGAATATTATCTGAATGGTGGCAGATTAGGAAAAGGGGAGGTGCAACGAGACCTGGGTGTCATGGTACATCAGTCATTGAAGGTTGGCATGCAGGTACAGCAGGCGGTGAAGAAGGCAAATGGTGTGTTGGCCTTCATAGCGAGGGGATTTGCGTATAAGAGCAGGGAGGTCTTACTGCAGTTGTACAGGGCCTTGGTGAGGCCTCACCTGGAATATTGTGTTCAATTTTGGTCTCCTAATCTGAGGAAGGACGTTCTTGCTATTGAGGGAGTGCAGCAAAGGTTCACCAGACTGATTCCTGGGATGGCAGGACTGTCATATGAGGAGAGACTGTATCAACTGGGCCTTTATTCACTGGAGTTTAGAAGGATGAGAGGGGATCTCATAGAAACATATAAAATTCTGACTGAACTGGACAGGTTAGATGCAGGAAGAATGTTCCCGATGTTGGGGAAGTCCAGAACCAGGGGACACAGTCTTAGGATAAGGGGTAGGCCATTTAGGACTGAGATGAGGAGAAACTTCTTCACTCAGAGTTGTTAACCTGTGGAATTCCCTGCCGTAGAGAGATGTTGATGCCAGTTCATTGGATATATTCAAGAGGGTGTTAGATATGGCCCTTACGGCTAAAGGGATGAAGGGATGAAGGGGTATGGAGAGAAAGCAGGAAAGGGGTACTGAGGGAATGATCAGCCATGATCTTATTGAATGGCGGTGTAGGCTCGAAGGGCCGAATGGCCTACTCCTGCATCTATTTTCTATGTTTCTATGATCACTTCATCCTCCTCCAACGCCTCTCCACCATCGTCCAGCTGGGTGGGACTGCACTCGCCTGGCTCCATTCTTATCTATCTCATCGTAGCCAGAGAATCACCTGCAATGGCTTCTCTCCCCGCCCCCGCATCGTTACCTCCGGTGTCCCCCCAGGATCTATCCTTGGCCCCTCCTATTTCTCATCTACATGTTGCCCCTTGGTGACATCATCCGGAAACACAGCATCAGTTTCCACATGTACTCTGAGACACCAGCTCTACCTCTCCACCACCTCTCCCAACCCCGCCAGGGTCTCTGACTTGTCAGACTGCTTGTCCCACATCCAATTGAATATTCGGAAGATCAAAGACATTGTTTTCGGTCCACGCCACAAACTCCGTTCCCTCGACACTGACTCCATCCCTCTCCCCAACTCCTGTCTGAGGCTGAACCAGACTGTTCAGCACCTTGGTGTTATGTTTGACTCTGAAATGAGCTTCTGACCATAAATCCGCAGCATAACTAAGACCACCTATTTCCCCCTCTGTAACATCGCCCGTCTCCGCCCTAGCCTCAGCTCATCCACTGCTGAAGCCCTCATCCACGCCTTTGTTACCTCCTAGATTTGACTATTTTGACTATTTGACTCCTGGCTGGCCTCCCACATTCTACCCTACGTAAACTAGAGGTGGTCCAAAAGCCGGCTGCCCGTGTCCTAACTCACACCAGTTTTGAACGATAGGGGACTTGAGCGTTATGGGGAGCGGGCAGGGAAGTGGAGTTGAGGCCAAGATCAGATCAGTCATGATCTTATTGAATGGCGGAGCAGGCTCGAGGGTCGAATGGCCTACTACTAATTCTTATGTTCTGATGTAACATCTGCCCTCTAACTCTGCCCTCTTGAGCATCCCTGATTATAATCACTCAACCATTGTTGGCCGTGCCTTCTGTTGTCGAGGGCCTAAGCTCTGGAACACCCTCCCTAAACCTCTCCGCCTCTCTACCTCTCTACCTCTCTTTCCTCCTTTATGATGTTCCTTAAAACCGACCTCTGTGACCAAGCTTTTGGTCAACTGCGCTAATTTTATTTATGCGGCTCGGTGTCAAATCTTTTGTCTCATAATCCTCCTGTGAAGCGACTGGAGACGTTTCAGTACGTTATCAGCTCTATATAAATACCAGTTGTTGCTCCCTGTCACTGTCCCACTGCCTATTGGTTGCTCCCTGAACCTGTCTCGCTGCCTATTGGTTGCTCCCTGTCTCACTGCCTATTGGCTGCTCCCTGAACCTGTCTCGTTGCCTATTGGCTGCTCCCTGTCTCACTGCCTATTGGCTGCTCCCTGAACCTGTCTCACTGCCTATTGGCTGCTCCCTGTCTCACTGCCTATTGGCTGCTCCCTGAACCGGTCTCGCTGCCTATTGGCTGCTCCCTGTCTCACTGCCTATTGGCTGCTCCCTAAACCTGTCTCGTTATCTATTGGCTGCTCCCTGTCTCGCTGCCGATTGGCTGCTCCCTGTCTCGCTGCCGATTGGCTGCTCCCTGTCTCGCTGCCGATTGGCTGCTCCCTGTCTCGCTGCCGATTGGCTGCTCCCTGTCTCGCTGCCGATTGGCTGCTCCCTGTCTCGCTGCCGATTGGCTGCTCCCTGTCTCGCTGCTGATCAGGTGCTCAGCTCAGATGTTTGTCGTACAACACACTGTAAAAGGAATGACCCACCGCTGACCCCGACACTGGCCCCACCCTATCCCCCCCCTGACCCCCTCAGATTTACACACCACGTTTTGCTTTGATGTCCTGAGTCTGGAACACTGAGGGGAGATCTAAATGAGGTGCTGACAATGATCGATAGGGTCGATGGAGAAAAATGATTTCCCCGGTGGGGCAGGGGGAGTCCAGACAAAGGGACACAACCTTTCTTGAAGCTCAGCCGTTAGGAGGTGATGTCAGGAAGCACTGCTCCACACGCAATAGTGGCAATCGGGAACTCCGCTCCCAAAAAGCTGTGGATCCCGGGCTTCAATCAGAGCTTTCAGGACCGAGATCACTAGAATTTTATTGGGTGAGGTTATCGAGGGGTATGGAACCAAGGCGGGTGAATGGAGTTGTGATACAGAGCAGCCACGATTTAATTAACTGGGAGAACAGGCTCGAGAATTTGCATGGCAGCCTCCTGTTCCAATGTTGCTATGTCCACATTGTGTCACACCCAGGCTTTGCTCTGCTGTTCAGGTCAAGTGGTGAGAGTACTTGAGTGTGAGTGTGTGTGGGTGGGAGAGTGAGTGAGAGTGGGTGGGAGGTGAGAGAAAAAGAGTGTACATGTGTGCGAGAGAGATAGTGAGTGCGAGTGGGTGGGTGAGAGAGAGAGAGAGAGTGTATACAGGTGTGTGAGAGTGTGAGTGAGTGCGAGTGGATGGGTGAGAGAGAGAGTGTGAATGTGTGCAGTGGGTGGGCGCGAGAGAGAGAGCGCGGGAGAATGAGGGAGCGAGGGCGGGAAAGAGGGCGGTAGAGCGAGCGAAAGATAAAGGGAGCAGGAGAAGAGAGAGAGGGGGAAGGGGGAGAGAGGAGGGGGGAGGGAGAGGGGGACGGAGAGGGCAGGGGAGGGTGAGAGGGAATGGGAGCATGAGAAGAGAGAGAGGGGGGGAGCGCGAGGGAGCAAGAGCGGGTGAGAGAACGTGCGTGGGTGAGCGAGTGTGTGTGTGTGTGTGAGTGAGTGTGGGGGTGAGTGAGCGATTGCGAGTGTGTGTGTGTGTGTGAGTGAGTGTGGGGGTGAGTGAGCGATTGCGAGTGTGTGTGTGTGTGAGTGTGTGAGTGTGGGGGTGAGTGAGCGATTGCGAGTGTGTGTGTGTGTGTGAGTGAGTGTGGGGGTGAGTGAGCGATTGCGAGTGTGTGTGTGTGTGAGTGTGGGGGTGAGTGAGCGATTGCGAGTGTGTGTGTGTGTGTGAGTGAGTGTGGGGGTGAGTGAGCGATTGCGAGTGTGTGTGTGTGTGAGTGTGTGAGTGTGGGGGTGAGTGAGCGATTGCGAGTGTGTGTGTGTGTGTGAGTGTGGGGGTGAGTGAGCGATTGCGAGTGTGTGAGTGTGTGAGTGTGGGGGTGAGTGAGCGATTGCGAGTGTGTGAGGGTGAGCGAGAGCAATTGTGTGAGGCGTATGATGGGGCAGCAATGCAGTTTTCAGCCTCTGGTTGCTGAGCTGTTGGAACACATGGATGGCAGCTTCGATGATATTTGAGAAGTAGTGCTTGCAGTGATGGGCTGCACTAACCTGCTCTTGTTGTGTCTGTAGCTAACACTAACAATACATCGTCAGACCGGGGGTCTGGGAATCAGTATCGCTGGCGGAAAAGGCTCAACCCCGTACAAGGGGGAGGACGAGGTAAGTGTGCCTCAGAGTGACGCAGTGAGTGTCTGCAACAATGGCCCAGCCTGCTCTCAGAGTCTGAGGGGTCGAGGGAACCCCCTATTGGACAGTGGGCCACAACCCCCCCCCGTACACAACTCACCCCCCCCCCCCCCAGTACCGTGCCCCCCCCCCACCCATACCCCCCGTACACTCTCCCCCCACCCATAACCCCCCGTACCCTCTCCCCCCACCCATACCCCCCCGTACCCTCTCCCCACACCCATACCCACCGTACCCTCTCCCCCCACCCATACCCCCCGTACACTCTCCCCCCACCCATACCCCCCGTACCCTCTCCCCCCACCCATACCCCCCGTACACTCTCCCCCCACCCATACCCCCCGTACCCTCTCCCCACACCCATACCCCCCGTACACTCTTCCCCCCAACCATACCCCCCCCGTACCCTCTCCCCCCACCCATACCCCCTCCCCCCACCCATACCCCCCGTACCCTCTCCCCCCCCACCCATACCCCCCCCGTACCCTCTCCCCCCACCCATACCCCCCGTACCCTCTCCCCCCACCCATACCCCCCCGTACCCTCTCCCCCCACCCATACCCCCCCGTACCCTCTCCCCCCACCCATACCCCCGTACACTCTCCCCCCACCCATACCCCCCGTAACCTCTCCCCCCACCCATACCACCCGTACCCTCTCCCCCCACCCATACCCCCCCCGTACCCTCTCCCCCCACCCATACCCCCCGTACCCTCTCCCCCCACCCATACCCCCCGTACACTCTCCCCCCACCCATACCCCCCGTACACTCTCCCCCCACCCATACCCCCCGTACCCTCTCCCCCCACCCATACCCCCCGTACCCTCTCCCCCCACCCATACCCCCCCCGTACCCTCTCCCCCCACCCATACCCCCGTACCCTCTCCCCCCACCCATACCCCCCATACCCTCTCCCCCCACCCATACCCCCCGTACCCTCTCCCCCCACCCATACCCCCCCGTACCCTCTCCCCCCACCCATACCCCCCGTACACTCTCCCCCCACCCATACCCCCCGTACACTCTCCCCCCACCCATACCCCCCGTACCCTCTCCCCCCCCACCCATACCCCCCGTACCCTCTCCCCCCACCCATACCCCCCGTACCCTCTCCCCCCACCCATACCCCCCGTACCCTCTCCCCCCACCCATACCCCCCGTACACTCTCCCCCCACCCATACCCCCCGTACACTCTCCCCCCAACCATACCCCCCGTACCCTCTCCCCCCACCCATACCCCCCCGTACACTCTCCCTCCACCCCCCCGTACCCTCCCCCCCCCCCCCCCGTACCCTCCCCCCCCCCCCGTACCCTCCCCCCCCCCCCCGTACCCTCCCCCCCCCCCCCCGTACCCTCCCCCCCCCCCCCCGTACCCTCCCCCCCCCCCCGTACCCTCCCCCCCCCCCCGTACCCTCCCCCCCCCCCGTACCCTCCCCCCCCCCGTACCCTCCCCCCCCCCCGTACCCTCCCCCCTCCCCGTACCCTCCCGTACCCCCCCCTCCCCCCCGTACCGTACCCTCCCCTCCCCCCCCCCGTACCCTCCCCTCCCCCCCCCGTACCCTCCCCTCCCCCCCGTACCCTCCCCCCCCTCCCCTCCCCCCCCTCCCCTCCCCCCCCCGTACCCTCCCCCCCCCCCCCGTACCCTCCCCCCCCCGTACCCTCCCCCCCCCCCCCCGTACCCTCTCCTCCCCCCCGTACCCTCTCCTCCCCCCCGTACCCTCTCCTCCCCCCCGTACCCTCTCCTCCCCCCCGTACCCTCTCCTCCCCCCCGTACCCTCTCCTCCCCCCCGTACTCTCTCCTCCCCCCCGTACCCTCTCCTCCCCCCCGTACCCTCTCCTCCCCCCCGTACCCTCTCCTACCCCCCGTACCCTCTCCTCCCCCCCGTACCCTCTCCTCCCCCCCGTACCCTCTCCTCCCCCCGTACCCTCTCCTACCCCCCTACCCTCCCCTCCCCCCCCCCCCCCCGTACCCTCCCCTCCCACCCCCCCCCCCCGTACCCTCCCCTCCCACCCCCCCCGTACCCTCCCTCCCACCCCCCCCCGTACCCTCTCCTCCCCCGTACCCTCTCCTCCCCCCCGTACCCTCTCCTCCCCCCCGTACCCTCTCCTCCCCCCGTACCCTCTCCTCCCCCCCCGTACCCTCTCCTCCCCCCCGTACCCTCTCCTCCCCCCCGTACCCTCTCCTCCCCCCCCGTACCCTCTCCTCCCCCCCCCGTACCCTCTCCCTCCCCCCCCCCCCCGTACCCTCCCCTCCCACCCCCCGTACCCTCCCCTCCCCTCCCCTCCCCCCCCCCCCCCCGTACCCTCCCCTCCCCCCGTACCCTCCCCTCCCCCCCGTACCCTCCCCTCCCCCCCCGTACCCTCCCCTCCCCCCCCGTACCCTCCCCTCCCCCCCCGTACCCTCCCCTCCCCCCCCGTACCCTCCCCTCCCCCCCCCGTACCCTCCCCTCCCCCCCCGTACCCTCCCCTCCCCCCCCGTACCCTCCCCTCCCCCCCCCGTACCCTCCCCTCCCCCCCCCGTACCCTCCCCTCCCCCCCCGTACCCTCCCCTCCCGTACTGTACCCTCCCGTACCGTACCCCCGTACCCTCCCCTCCCCCCCCGTACCCTCCCCTCCCCCCCCGTACCCTCCCCTCCCCCCCCGTACCCTCCCCTCCCGTACCGTACCTCCCATACCGTACCCTCCCCCCCCCCCCCGCACCCTTTGCCCCATACCCACCTCCCCCCCGGTACCCTACCCCCTGCCCAGCCCTTAATCCAAATCCACCCTCCAGCCACTACCGGCACCCTCCAGTCCTTACCCGCCTGGCGCTCCCCTCACCAGTAGCACCTCCCCGGTGCTGGAGGCCCGGTTTGGTTGCAGGGAGTTGTTATTGAAGAAGCTCCAGCGGCAGGTCCTGTGTTTCGAGATGTGGAACTGGCTGGCTGGTGTATGGTGCTGCGGCAGTGTGTGTGCTGGGGCGGGGGAGAATCCCCTCACTCCACCGACCGATCCCCCGTGCGGTGAGGTGTTGGTATGTGGGGTGGGCAGGCTACTGAAGTGGTGACCACTGGTGTTTGTGTGTTTCAGGGCATCTTCATCTCGCGAGTGTCGGAGGAGGGCCCAGCGTCTCAGGCTGGAGTGCGAGTGGGAGATAAGCTGCTGGAGGTCAGCACCACCCACACTCTCACACTCACACACTCGCACTCGCTCACCCTCGCACACTCACACACTCTCACACTCACACACTCGCACTCGCTCACCCTCGCACACACACGCTCACTCTCACACTCGCACTCGCTCACCCTCGCACACGCACGCGCTCTCTCACACGCGCTCTCTCACACGCGCTCTCTCACACGCGCTCTCTCACACGCGCTCTCTCACACGCGCTCTCTCACACGCGCTCTCTCACGCGCTCTCTCACGCGCGCTCTCTCACACGCGCTCTCTCACACGTGCTCTCACACACGCTCTCACACACGCTCTCACTCTCTCTCACGCGCGCTCTCTCTCACACACGCGCTCTCTCACACGTGCTCTCACACACGCTCTCACTCTCTCTCACGCGCGCTCTCTCTCACGCGTGCTCTCTCTCACGCGTGCTCTCTCTCACGCGTGCTCTCTCTCACGCTCGCGCTCTCTCACGCTCGCGCTCTCTCACACTCACGCGCTCTCTCTCACTCGCGCTCTCTCACACGCGCGCTCTCTCACACGCGCGCTCTCTCACACGCGCGCTCTCTCACGCGCGCGCTCTCTCACGCGAGCGCTCTCTCACGCGCGCGCTCTCTCACGCGCGCGCTCTCTCACGCGCGCGCTCTCTCACGCGCGCGCTCTCTCACACGTGCTCTCACACACGCTCTCACTCTCTCTCACGCGCGCTCTCTCTCACGCGTGCTCTCTCTCACGCGTGCTCTCTCTCACGCTCGCTCTCTCTCACGCTCGCGCTCTCTCACGCTCGCGCTCTCTCACACTCACGCGCTCTCTCTCACTCACGCGCTCTCTCACGCGCGCGCTCTCTCACGCGCGCGCTCTCTCACGCGCGCGCTCTCTCACGCGCGCGCTCTCTCACGCGCGCGCTCTCTCGCGCGCTCTCTCGCGCGCTCTCTCGCGCGCTCTCTCTCTCGCGCGCTCTCTCTCGCGCGCGCTCTCTCACGCGCGCGCTCTCTCACGCGCGCGCTCTCTCACGCGCGCGCTCTCTCACGCGCGCGCTCTCTCACGCGCGCTCTCTCTCACGCGCGCGCACTCTCTCTCGCACTCTCTCTCGCACTCTCTCTCGCACTCTCACGCACGTCTCACGCACGCGCTCTCACTCTCTCTCTCTCACACACGCCCTCACACACGCGCTCTCTCTCACACTCTCTCTCACACACGCTATCATGCGCTCTCACACACTCGCGCTCTCTCACACACTCGCGCTCTCTCACACACTCGCGCTCTCTCTCACACACGCGCGCTCTCTCACGCGCGCGCTCTCTCACGCGCGCGCTCTCTCACGCGCGCGCTCTCTCACACGCACGCGCTCTCTCGCGCGGTCTCATGCGCGCGCTGTCTCGCGCGCTGTCTCGCGCGCTCTCACACTCGCGCTCTCACACACTCGTGCTCTCTCTCACACTCGCGCTCTCTCTCACACTCGCTCTCTCTCACACTCGCGCGCTCTCACACACTCGCGCTCTCTCTCACACTCGCTCTCTCTCACACACTCGCGCTCTCTCTCACACGCGCTCTCTCACACACTCGCGCTCTCTCACACACGCGCCCTCTCGCACGCGCCCTCTCGCACACGCTCTCAAACCCCGCAACCCGGGCGTCTCTTTCCCCCTTGACCCCCGGGCGCGTGTCTCACCCCCCTCCCCCCCCCCCCCCCCCACCCCAAATCCCTGGCCGTCTAACCTTCCCCCCCGCAACCCACGAGCGTCTCTCCCCCGGGCCCTCTGTCGTGCGTTCCCCCTCCCGGTCTGACCTGACCCAGGGTGTGTGGGTGACGTGCTGACTGATGGCTGCCTTTCCTTGCCTCAGGTGAATGGTGTTGGTCTGCGAGACGCTGAGCATCACAGGGCAGTGGAGGCACTGCGCAGCTCGGGGGGTTCGGTGACCATGACCATCCTACGGGAGAGCATGGTGGAGCCAGAGAACGCCATCACCATGACGCCACTGCGGCCCGAGGATGACTACGCGCCGAGGGACCGGTGCACTGGGCTGCGATTCCTCGCCGAGCCCGAGACCGGAGTGGTCCGTGAGCAGCACACCACCTCGCTGGCCCGCAACGACAAAGGGCTCGGCTTCAGCATCGCCGGCGGCAAGGGATCCACACCATACAAGGCAGGAGACACGGTGCGTTCCAGGCCTGGGTAACCTAGGGACCGCCAGGGCAAGGGGCAGAGTGTGTGACCCCGGGGCCGGAGTGTTGTGTGTGACCCCCCGGGGCCGGAGTGTGTGTGTGTGACCCCGGGGCCGGAGTGTGTGTGTGACCCCGGGGCCGGAGTGTGTGTGTGACCCCCCGGGGTCGGATTGTGTGTGTGACCCCGGGGTCGGAGTGTGTGTGTGACCCCCGGGGTCGGAGTGTGTGTGTGACCCCGGGGCCGGAGTGCGTGTGACCCCCGGGGCCGGAGTGTTGTGTGACCCCGGGGCCGGAGTGTGTGTGTGTGACCCCGGGGCAGAGTGTGTGTGTGACCCCGGGGCCGGAGTGTGTGTGTGAGACCCCCGGGGTCGGAGTGCGTGTGACCCCGGGGTCGGAGTGTGTGTGTGACCCCGGGGCCGGAGTGCGTGTGTGTGACCCCGGGGCCGGAGTGCGTGTGACCCCCGGGGCCGGAGTGTTGTGTGACCCCGGGGCCGGAGTGTGTGTGTGTGACCCCGGGGCCGGAGTGTTGTGTGACCCCCCGGGGCCGGAGTGTTGTGTGACCCCGGGGCCGGAGTGCGTGTGTGACCCCCCGGGGTCGGAGTGCGTGTGACCCCGGGGCCGGAGTGCGTGTGACCCCGGGGCCGGAGTGTGTGTGTGACCCCGGGGCCGGAGTGCGTGTGACCCCGGGGCCGGAGTGCGTGTGACCCCCGGGGTCGGAGTGTGTGTGTGACCCCGGGGCCGGAGTGCGTGTGACCCCGGGGCCGGAGTGCGTGTGACCCCCGGGGTCGGAGTGTGTGTGTGACCCCGGGGCCGGAGTGCGTGTGACCCCGGGGCCGGAGTGCGTGTGACCCCCGGGGTCGGAGTGCGTGTGACCCCCGGGGTCGGAGTGCGTGTGACCCCGGGGCCGCAGTGCGTGTGACCCCGGGGCCGGAGTGCGTGTGACCCCGGGGCCGGAGTGTGTGTGTGACCCCCCGGGGTCGGAGTGTGTGTGTGACCCCCGGGGCCGGAGTGTGTGTGTGACCCCCGGGGCCGGAGTGTGTGTGTGACCCCCCGGGGTCGGAGTGCGTGTGACCCCCGGGGCCGGAGTGTGTGTGTGTGACCCCGGGGTCGGAGTGCGTGTGATCCCCGGGGTCGGAGTGTTGTGTGACCCCCGGGGTCGGAGTGTGTGTGACCCCGGGGCCGGAGTGCGTGTGTGACCCCGGGGCCGGAGTGCGTGTGACCCCCGGGGTCAGAGTGCGTGTGACCCCCGGGGCCGGAGTGTGTGTGTGACCCCGGGGCCGGAGTGTGTGTGTGACCCCGGGGTTGGAGTGCGTGTGACCCCCGGGGCCAGAGTGTGTGTGTGACCCCGGGGCCGGAGTGTCTGTGTGTGTGTGTGTGTAAGCCCGGTCAGAGTGTGAGCCGACGTGTAACCCCGGGCCCTGTCTTGTTGCAGGCGATCTTCATCTCGCGGTTAGCGGAGGGGGGCTCTGCCCACAGAGACGGGATCCTGAGAGTGGGAGACCGGGTGATGTCGGTAAGTGCTGTCCCAGCAGCCAGGCCACCGATTGCTCACCTGTACCCAGTGTCCCCTGTAAGCTGTGCTGTGTGCTGCGTGCCCTGTGTTGTTCAGTGAGCGGTCCCTCTCAGTCTCATCGCGTGTGCGGTCTGTAGAGTGAGAGGGGCGTGGGCCCAGCCCTTGTTGCTGGAGTTGGCAGTGTACAGGATCTTTGGGGCTTCTGGTCGGTGACTGACTGCACACACTTTCCATTCCAGCCCTGCCTCCCTCACCTGTTTTTTGCTAACTGTTTATTTTTTGAGCTGCACAGTGATGGATCCGTACCCTCTCTTGCCTCTGACTTGCATGCAACTAAACATACCGCGCACCGTGTGGTGGTGGGTTCCTGACTTTAATCCGCTGGCCTGGTTAACAGCATGGGTTACCAGGGCAACGGCCAATAGTAAGAGCGGTTACTGTGTGGTCAGTGGTGGATTCTGTCTGCTCTACGCCAGATCTTTCTGCACTCCTTCACCCCACAGTAAAACCTCGTCTGATTGGTACTAACCCCTCTGACCTGCCCTTTATTGGTTGATTTTGTTCGCTTTCCGCCACTTCCTGTGGCCATGCAGGACAGCTGGGATCTTGTCCCCAATCCGGTGTATTTACACGCCTGTCCCACCGTCTCCATCAGTTTGAAGTTCAGACCGAGCGGCTCCTGTGTGGGGGTGGGGGGGAGATGTGTGTGCTTGCTGAGTGTCTGTCGGAGGCAGTGGGGGAGCCCCATTGGTACCAAGGTCCCTCTATAAAAGCAGGAAGTCTTGCTGCAGTTATACAGGGTATTGGTGAGGCCGCACCTGGAATACTGCATGCAGGTTTGGTTTACATATTTACAAAAGGATATACTTGCTTTGAAGGCAGTTCAGAGAAGGCTCACTCGGTTGATTCCGGAGATGAGGGGGTTGTCTTATGAGGAAAGGTTGAGTAGGTTGGGCCTCTACTCATTGGAATTCAGAAGAATGAGAGGTGATCTTAACGCAACGTATAAGATTATGAGGGGGCTTGACAAGGTGGATGCAGAGAGGATGTTTCCACTGATGGGGGAGACTAGAACTAGAGGGCATGGTCTTAGAATAAGGGGCCGCCCATTTAAAACTGAGATGAGGAGAAATTTCTTCTCTCAGAGGGTTGTAAATCTGTGGAATTCACTGCCTCAGAGAGCTGTGGAAACTGGGACATTGAATAAATTTAAGACAGAAATAGACAGTTTCTTAACCGATAAGGGGTTATGGGGAGCGGGCAGGGAAGTGGAGCTGAGTCCATAATTGGATCAGCCATGATCGTATTAAATGGCGGAGCAGGCTCGAGGGGCCGTATGGCCGACTCCTGCTCCTATTTCTTATGTTCTTATAAGAACATATGTACTGCCTGGTCAGAGAGTGTATAAATAGAGGTGATCCATACCACGAATACTTTTGCTGGAGTAAATCGGGAGAGAGTGTTTCCGGTGGCAGAGGGTCAGTAACCAGAGGGACACGGATTGAAGGTGATTGATGAAAGAACCCGAGGGGAGGTGGGGAGAATGTTCTTACGCAGCCAGTTGGTGCGATCGGGAACGCGCTGCCGGAACGGGAGCAAACTGGATCGTAACTTTCAAACGGGAATTGGATAAATGCTTGAAGGGGAAACATAGCAGGGCTGTGGGGAAAGAGTGGGGCGTGGAACTCATTAAATTCCTTGCTCAAAGAGCTGGCACGATGGGCGCAATGGCCTCCTCCTGTGAGATGTCGCTCTGTGCTCCCGGATAACAACAGGCTGCTGGCTCGGGGATTCGATCGCGTGGCAATCTATTCCCTCTGCTGGGGGGAGTCCAGAACAAGGGCCGAAGCTGATCATTCGAGCCAGGCCCAGGGGTGATGTCAGCAAACACTTCTTCACACAAAGGGCCGTGGAAATCTGGAACTCTCTCCCCGAAAAGTCTGGGGGTTGCAGCCAATTTTCACGACGAAGATTTTAGTTGGGTAAGGCTGCCACAGGAAATAGAGGAAAGGTGGGATGCTGGAGTTATGGTACAGATCAGTCCTGGTCTGATGGAACGGTGGAGTAGGCTGGGGGGCCTGAATGGCCTCCTCCTGTCCATTAACTCCCCTGTCCAGGGAGTGAGACAGCCCCATCACTGACTCCTGGCACTGACTCCTGGCAGATCACAAACCAAATTACAGCAGCCCTTTCAAACTGACGGGGACTCAGCAAAAGAATGGATGGGACTCCCAACTGTCCAGCGTTCTACATCCTGCACATGTGTCAGCCCAACTGTGTGTGTGCGGCTGTGTGTGTGTGTGTGTGTGTGTGTGTGTGTGTGTGTGTGGGGCTGTGTGTGTGTGTGGGGCTGTGTGTGTGTGTGTGGGGCTGTGTGTGTGTGTGTGTGGGGCTGTGTGTGTGTGTGTGTGGGGCTGTGTCTATGTGTGTGTGTGTGGGGCTGTGTGTGTGTGTGTGGGGCTATGTGTGTGTGTGGGGTTGTGTGTGTGTGTGTGGGGCTGTGTGTGGCTATGTGTGTGTGTGGGGCTGTGTGTGTGTGGGGCTATGTGTGTGTGTGTGTGTGTGGGGCTATGTGTGTGTGGGGCTATGTGTGTGTGGGGCTGTGTGTGTGTTTGTGTGTGTGTGGGGCTATGTGTTTGTGTGTGTGTGTGTTTGTGTGTGTGTGGGGCTGTGTGTGTGTGGGGCTGTGTGTGGGGCTGTGTGTGCGTGTGTATACTGGGGGGGGGGTGGGTGTGTGTGTATGTATACCAGTGTGTGTGTGTGTGTGTGTGTATATGTATACCAGTGTGTGTGTGTATACCGGGGTGGGTGTGTGTGTGTGTATACCAGTGTGTGTGTGTGTGTATACCGGGGTGGGTGTGTGTGTGTGTATATACCGGGGTGGGTGTGTGTGTGTATACCGGGGTGGGTGTGTGTGTGTGTATATACCGGGGTGGGTGTGTGTGTGTATACCGGGGCGGGGGGGGTGTGTATACCTGTGTACATACAGGCACTGTCTGGAGACGGGACATGAACAGCGCTGATCCCCTTCCCCTGCGTCCTGTGTGTTGAGAGTGAGATATGTGATGTGTTCTTGCTCCGAGGGCTTGTTCACAATTTCCAGCATCGAACATCTCCTTTTCCTCAAATCTCCTCGTTTATTCACTTTCCTCTCCCGTATTAAAGACGGAGCTGGAATCTGCCCAGTGTCTGAGTGTCCCACAATGCCCCACAGGCGGTGAGAGTGCAGCCGCGACGGCCGACAGGCCGGAGTGCCAGCCATCATGGGGGGAGGGGGGCACAGACCAGTCAGGTGAAAGCTCTGAGCCTTCTGCTGTTGCTTGTGGGAGTGGTGCTGGCCTGAGCTCACCAAGCAAAACACCCCGGCTTCTTCCAAGTGTCATGGAATCGTTCTCAACAACTGAGAGGGTGAGTGGGGCCTCCCAACCTCGCTCAGTACTGCCCCTCCAACAGTGCGACACTCGCTCAGTACTGCCCCTCCGACAGTGCGGCACTCCCTCAGTACTGCCCCTCCGACAGTGCGGCACTCCCTCAGTACTGCCCCTCCGACAGTGCGGCACTCCCTCAGTACTGCCCCTCCGACAGTGCGGCACTCCCTCAGTACTGCCCCTCCGACAGTGCAGTACTGCCCCTCCGACAGTGCAGCACTCCCTCAGTACTGCCCCTCCAACAGTGCGACACTCGCTCAGTACTACCCCTCCGACAGTGCAGCACTCCCTCAGTACTGCCCCTCCAACAGTGCGACACTCGCTCAGTACTGCCCCTCCGACAGTGCGGCACTCCCTCAGTACTGCCCCTCCAACAGTGCGACACTCGCTCAGTACTGCCCCTCCGACAGTGCAGCACTCCCTCAGTACTGCCCCTCCGACAGTGCAGCACTCCCTCAGTACTGCCCCTCCAACAGTGCGACACTCGCTCAGTACTGCCCCTCCGACAGTGCAACACTCCCTCAGTACTTCCCCTCCGACAGTGCAGCACTCCCTCAGTACTGCCCCTCCGACAGTGCAGCACTCCCTCAGTACTGTCCCTCCGACAGTGCAGCACTCCCTCAGTACTGCCCCTCCGACAGTGCAGTACTGCCCCTCCGACAGTGCAGCACTCCCTCAGTACTGCCCCTCCGACAGTGCAGCACTCCCTCAGTACTGCCCCTCCGACAGTGCAGCACTCCCTCAGTACTGCCCCTCCGACAGTGCAGTACTCCCTCAGTACTGCCCCTCCGACAGTGCGGCACTCCCTCAGTACTGCCCCTCCGACAGTGCGGCACTCCCTCAGTACTGCCCCTCCGACAGTGCGGCACTCCCTCAGTACTGCCCCTCCGACAGTGCGGCACTCCCTCAGTACTGCCCCTCCGACAGTGCGGCACTCCCTCAGTACTGCCCCTCCGACAGTGCGGCGCTCCCTCAGTACTGCCCCTCCGACAGTGCGGCACTCCCTCAGTACTGCCCCTCCGACAGTGCGGCGCTCCCTCAGTACTGTAGTGGAAGAGTTGATCTGGATTATATGCTGGAGTGGGGCACAGGACCACTGACTCGGAGGGGCGGTGCTAGGGTCTGACTGTGATAAAGCCAGCGTTTGATGAGGGATGTCAGGCTGCCCGTTTGCCAGAGTGAGCGAGGCCACCCTTTGCCTCATGGTGTGTGTGTGATGGAAGCTGTGAAGGGGCCCTAGGTGCTGTGTTTCAGGCAGGTTGTGGGGCTACTGCCCACAGACCGATGTCAACTGACTGCAGGTTTGCGAATGTTTGCAGATCAATGGGGTAGAGATGGCAGAAGCCAGGCATGATCAGGCAGTAGTGCTCCTTACGGGCACAGCACCCACCATCACCATGGTAGTAGAGCGGGAGATGTCAGAGTTGTGCAAGTCTGCAGATGGGGTGATAGTCGGAGATGGCTCACCGAGCCTGCACCGAGCGAGACCTCACTCTCCCCCGCCGCCCGGACAGTCGCCCAGCGATGATTACCAGGACACCAGCATCGAGGACACGGCAATTCCACCCAACCACCTGGCCATCTCCCTCGGCACCGACGACCAGTACCCCGTGGAGGTAGGAGAGTGGCACTGGGGCGAGAGATGGGCACAAGGTCAGGGACACGGGAGGGCGCGAGGGTGGGCACGGGGGGGGGCGAGGGTGGGCACAGGGGCAGCGACACGGGGGGGGGACATGGGGCGAGGGTGGGCACGGGAACGGGGGGGGGGCGAGGGTGGGCACGGGGGGCAAGGGATGGGTGCATGGTAGGGAGAGGTTCCAGAGAATGGACAGGGGCACGGGGGTGCCAGAGACGGGTGCAGAGGCAGGGGGCACGCGGGGCGAGGGTGGGCACAGGATCAGGGAGGGGTTGGAGAGGATGGGCAGGGGGTTGCGGCGATGGGGTAGCTATTACCCTGTGTGGGCAGTGTTTGTTTGTGGGGCATGTTACCCGGTGTGTGGGGGGGCAGTGTTGGGGGGGGGGGGGTGGGCTGGCTCCCCCAGTGTCGGGGTGTCGGGGGGGGGGGGGGGGAGTCTCCATTACCCAGTGTCGGGGGGGGGAGGGGAGTCTCCATTACCCAGTGTCGGGGGGGGGGGGGGGGGGGGGGGGGAGTCTCCATTACCCAGTGTCGGGGGGGGGGGGGGGGAGTCTCCATTACCCAGTGTCGGGGGGGGGGGGGGGGCGAGGAGCTGGGTTACTCAGTGTCGGGGGGAGGAGGGGCGAGGAGCTGGGTTACCCAGTGTCGGAGGGGGGGGAATGCTCAGTTACCCGGCTGGGTAGCGTTGACCAGAGCCCATGTGAAGGCTTGCCATGTGTTCCTGATCCCAGGAGATCACACTGCTGAAGACGGGAGGACCCCTGGGACTCAGCATCGTCGGGGGCAGTGACCACGCCAGCCATCCTTTCGGCATCCAAGAGCCCGGTGTCTTCATCTCCAAGGTACACACACCATAATACTCCCGCTGCTCAGGTACGTGTCTGTGCTGGGGCTGAGTACGGGAGAGCGGGGCAGTGGGATTAGTTTGGGATTGATACAGGGCTATGGGGAGAGAGCGGGGCAGTGGGATTAATTTGGGATTGATACAGGGCTATGGGAGAGAGCGGGGCAGTTGGATTAGTTTGGGATTGATACAGGGCTATGGGGAGAGAGCGGGGCAGTGGGATTAGTTTGGGATTGATACAGGGCTATGGGGAGAGAGCGGGGCAGTGGGATTAGTTTGGGATTGATACAGGGCTATGGGGAGAGTGCGGGGCAGTGGGATTAGTTTGGGATTATAAGAACATGAGAAATAGGTGCAGGAGTAGGCCATTCAGCCCTTCGAGCCTGCTCCACCATTCAATAAGATCAAGGGTGATCATTCCCTCAGTACCCCTTTCCTGGTTACTCTCCATACCCCTTGACCCCTTCAGCCATAAGGCCCATATCTAATTCCCTCTTGAATATATCTAATGAACTGGCATCAACAGCTCTCTGTGGTAGAGAATTCCACAGGTTCACCACTCTCTGGGTGAAGAAGTTTCTCCTCATCTCAGTCCTAAATGGCTTACCCCTTATCCTTAGACTATGACCACTAGTTCTGGACTTCCCCAACATCGGGAACATTCTTCCTGCATCTAACCTGTCCAGTCCCGTCAGAATTTCATACGTTTCTATGAGATCCCCTCTCATCCTTCTAACCTCCAGTGTATAAAGGCCCAGTTGATCCAGTCTCTCCTCATATGTCAGTCTGCCATCCCGGGAATCAGTCTGGTGAACCTTCACTGCACTCCCTCAATAGCAACAATGTTCTTCCTCAGATTGGGAGACCAAAACTGAACACAATATTCCAGGTGTGGCCTCACCAAGGCCCTGTACAACTGCAGTAAGACCTCCCTGCTCCTATACTCAAATCCCCTAGCTATGAAGGCCAACATACCATTTGCCTTCTTCACCGCCTGCTGTACCTGCATGCCAACTTTCAATGACTGATGTACCATGACACCCAGGTCTCGTTGCACCTCCCCTTTTCCTAATCTGCCGCCATTCAGATAATATTCTGCCTTCGTGTTTTTGCCCCCAAAGTGGATAACCTCACATTTAGCCACATTATACTGCATCTGCCATGCATTTACCCACTCACCTAACCTGTCCAAATCACCCTGCAGCCTTTTAGCATCCTCCTCACAGCTCACACCGCCACCCAGTTTAGTGTCATCTACAAACTTGGAGAGATTACACTCAATTCCTTCATCTAAATCGTTAATGTATATTGTAAATAGCTGGGGTCCCAGCACTGAGCCCTGCGGCACCCCACTAGTCACTGCCTGCCATTCTGAAAAGGACCCGTTTATCCCGACTCTCTGCTTCCTGTCTGCCAACCAGTTCTCTATCCACGTCAGTATATTACCCCCAATACCATGTGCTTTAATTTTGCACACCAATATCTTGTGTGGCACCTTGTCAAAAGCCTTTTGAAAGTCCAAATACACCACATCCACTGGTTCTCGCTTGTCCACTCTGCTAGTTACAACCTCAGAAAATTCCAGAAGATTTGTCAAACATGATTTCCCTTTCATAAATCCATGCTGACTTGGACTGATCCTGTCACTGCTTTCCAAATGCGCTGCTATTTCATCCTTAAAATTGATTCCAACATTTTCCCCACTACTGATGTCAGGCTAACCGGTCTATAATTACCCGTTTTCTCTCTCCCTCCTTTTTTAAAAAGTTGTGTTCCATTAGCTACCTTCCAATCCATAGAAACTGATCCAGAGTCGATAGACTGTTGGAAAATTATCACCAATGCATCCACTATTTCTAGGGCCGCTTCCTTAAGTACTCTGGGATGCAGACTATCAGGACCTGGGGATTTATCGGCCTTCAATCCCATCAATTTCCCGAACACAATTTCCCACCTAATAAGGATATCCTTCAGTTCCTCCTTCTCACTAGACCCTCGGTCCCCTAGTACTTCCGGAAGGTTATTTGTGTCTTCTTTCGTGAAGACAGAACCAAAGTATTTGTTCAATTGGTCTGCCATTTCTTTGTTCCCCATTATAAATTCACCTGAATCCGACTGCAAGAGACCTATGTTTGTCTTCACTAATCTTTTTCTCTTCATATATCTATAGAAGCTTTTGCAGTCAGTTTTTATGTTCCCAGGAAGCTTCCTCTCATACTCTATTTTCCCCCTCCTAATTAAACCCTTTGTCCTCCTCTGCTGAATTCTAAGTTTCTCCCAGTCCTCAGGTTTGCTGCTTTCTCTGGCTAATTTATATGCCTCTTCCTTGGATTTAACACGATTCTTAATTTCCCTTGTTAGCCACAGCTGAGCCACCTTCCCCATTTTATTTTTAGACAGGGATGTATAATTGTTGAAATTCATCCATGTGATCTTTAAATGTTTGCCATTGCCTATCCACCGTCAACCCTTAAAGTATCACTTCCCAGTCTATTCTAGCCAATTCACGTCTCATACCATCGAAGTTACCTTTCCCCAAGTTCAGGACCCTAGTCTCTGAATTAACTGTGTCGCTCTCCATCTTAATAAAGACTTCTACCATATTATGGTCACTCTTCCCCAAGGGGCCTCGCACAACAAGATTGTTAATTAGTCCTTTCTCATTACACATCACCCAGTCTAGGATGGCCAGCCCTCTAGTTGGTTCCTCGACATATTGGTCCAGAAAACCATTCCTAATACACTCCAGGAAATCCTCCTCCATCGTATTGCTACCAGTTTGGTTAGCCCAGTCAATATGCAGATTAAAGTCACCCATAATAACTGTTGTACCTTTATTGCACCCATCCCTAATTTCTTGTTTGATGCTGTTCCCAACCTCACTACTGCTGTTTGGCGGTCTGTACACAAAGGGTTTTCTGCCCTTTGGTATTCCGCAGCTCCACATCATCCAAACTAATGTCCCTCCTTACTTTTGCGTTAAATTCCTCTTTAACCAGCAACGCTACCCCACCTCCTTTTCTTTCTGTCTATCCTTCCTGGATGTTGAGTTCCCAGCCTTGGTCACCCTGGAGCCATGTCTCCGTGATGCCAATTATATCATATTTATTGATTGCTGCCTGTGCAGTTAATTTGTCCACCTTATTACGAATTATCCTCGCATTGAGGTACAGAACCTTAAGGCTTGTCTTTTTAACGCACGTTGCCCTTTTAGAATTTTGCTACAATGTGGCCCTTTTTGATTTTTGCCTTGCGTTTCTCTGCCCTCCACTTTTACTTTTCTTCTTTCTATCTTTTCCTTCTGCCCCCATTCTACTTCCCTCTGTCTCCCTGCATAGGTTCCCATCCGCTTGCCATATTAGTTTAACCGTTCCCCTGCAGCACCAGCAAACACTCCCCCGAGGACATTGGTTCCAGTCCTGCCCAGGTGCAGACCATCCGGTTTGTACTGGTCCCACCTCCCCCAGAACCGGTTCCAATGCTCCAGGAATTTGAATCCCTCCCTTCTGCACCACTCCTCAAGCCACGTATTCATCTGAGCTATCCTGCGATTCCTACTCTGACTCGCACGTGGCACTGGTAGCAATCCTGAGATTACTATCTTTGAGGTCCTACTTTTTAATTTAGCTCCTAGCTCCCTAAATTCAGCTTGTAGCTGATCTGATCATGGACTCAGCTCCACTTCCCTGCCCGCTCCCCATAACCCTTTATTCCCTTATCGCTCAAAAATCTGTCTATCTCCGCCTTAAACATATTCAATGACCCAGCCTCCACAGCTCTCTGGGGCAGAGAATTCCACAGATTTACAACCCTCTGAGAGAAACATTGAAACATAGAAAATAGGTGCAGGAGTAGGCCATTCGGCCCTTTGAGCCTGCACCACAATTCAATAAGATCATGGCTGATTATTCCCTCAGTACCCCTTTCCTGCTTTCTCTCCATACCCCTTGATCTCTTTAGCCGTAAGGGATATATCCAATGAACTGGCATCAACAACTCTCTGCGGTAGGGAATTCCACAGGTTAACAATTCTCTGAGTGAAGAAGTTTCTCCTCATCTCAGTCCTAAATGGCCTACCCCTTATCCTAAGATTGTGTCCCCTGGTTCTGGACTTCTCCATCATCGAGAACATTCTTCCCACATCTAACCTGTCTAGTCTCGTCAGAATCTTATAAGTTTTTATGAGATCCCCTCTCATCCTTCTAAACTCCAAAGTATAAAGACCCAGCTGATCCAGTCTCTCCTCATATGTCAGTCCTGCCATCCCGAGAATCAGTCTGGTAAACCTTCGCTGTTCTCCCTCAATAGCAAGAACGTCCTTCCTCAGATTAGGAGACCAAAACTGAACATAATATTCCAGGTGAGACCTCACCAAGGCCCTGTACAACTGCAGTAAGACCATCCTGCTCCTATACTCAAATCTCCTCGCTATGAAGGCCAACATACTATTTGCCTTCTTCACTGCCTGCAGTACCTGCATGCCAACTTTCAATGACTGATGTACCATGACACCCAGGTCTCGTTGCACCTCCCCTTTGCCTAATCTGCCGCCATTCAGCTAACATTCTGCCTTCGTGTCTTTGCCCCCAAAGTGGAAAACCTCATATTTATCCACATTATACTGCATCTGCCATGCATTTGCCCACTCACCTAACCTGTCCAAGTCACCCTGCAGCCTCTTAGCGTCCCCCTCACAGCTCACACCGCCACCCAGTTTAGTGTCATCTGCAAACTTGGAGATATTACACTCAATTCCTTCATCCAAATCATTAATATATATTGTAAAGACCTGGGGTCCCAGCACTGAGCCCTGCGTCACTGCCTGCCATTCTGAAAAGGACCTGTTTATCCCGACTCTCTGCTTCCTGTCTGCCAACCAGTTCTCTATCCACGTCAGTACATTACCCCCAATACCATGTGCTTTAATTTTGCACACTAACCTCTTGTGTGGGACCTTGTCAAAAGCCTTTTTAAAGTCTAAATACACCACATCCACTGGTTCTCCCTTGTCCACTCTACTAGTTACATCCTCAAAAAAATTCCAGAAGATTTGTCAAGCATGATTTCCCTTTCATAAATCCATGCTGACTTGGACCGATCCTGTCACTGCTTTCCAAATGCGTTGCTATTTCACCTTTAATAATTGAATCCAACATTTTCCCCACGACTGATGTCAGGCTAACCGATCTATAATTACCCGTTTTCTCTCTCCCTCCCTTTTTTTAAAAAGTGGTGTTACATTAGCTACCCTCCAGTCCATAGGAACTGATCCAGAGTCGATAGACTGTTGGAAAATGATTACCAATGCATCCACTATTTCTAGGGCCACTTCCTTAAGTACTCTGGGATGCAGACTATGAGGCCCCGGGGATTTATCGGCCTTCAATCCCATCAATTTCCCCAACACAGTTTTCCGCTTTATAAGGATTTCCTTCAGTTCCTCCTTCTCACTAGACCCTCGGTCCCCTCGTATTTCCGGAAGGTTATTTGTGTCTTCCTTCGTGAAAACAGAACCAAAGTATTTGTTTAACTGGTCCGCCATTTCTTTGTTCCCCATTATAAATTCACCTGAATCTGACTGCAAGGGTCCTACGTTTATTTTCACTACTCTTTTTCTCTTCACATATCTGTAGAAGCTTTTGCAGTCAGTTTTTATGTTCCCAGCAAGCTTCCTCTCATACTCTATTTTCCCCCTCCTAATTAAACCCTTTGTCCTCCTCTGCTGTATTACAAATTTCTCCCAGTCCTCAGGTTTGCTGCTTTTTCTGGCCAATTTATATGCCTCTTCCTTGGATTTAACACTATCCTTAATTTCCCTTGTTAGCCACAGTTTTATTTTTACTCCAGACCGGGATGTACAATTGTTGAAGTTCATCCAATGTGATCTTTAAATGTTTGCCATTGCCAATCCACCGTCAACCCTTTAAGTATCACTCGTCAGTCTATTCTAGCCAATTCACGTCTCATACCATCGAAGTTACCTTTCCCCAAGTTCAGGACCCTAGTCTCTGAATTAACTGCGTCACTCTCCATCTTAATAAAGACTTCTACCAATTTCTCCTCATCTCAGTTTAAATGGGCGGCCCCTTATTCTGAGACTATGTCCCCTAGTTTTAGTGTCCCCTAGTTTTAGTTTCCCCTATCAGTGGAAACATCATCTCTATCCACCTTGTCAAGCCCCCTCATTATCTTATCTGTTTCGATAAGATCATCTCTCATTCTTCTGAACTCCAATGAGTACAGGCCCAACCTACTCAATTTCATAAGTCTACCCTCACATCCTCGGAATCAACCTCGTGAACCTTCTCTGCATGTTCCAATGCAAGTATATCCTTCCTTAAATACGGAGACCAAAACTGTATGCAGTACTCCAGGTGTGGCCTCACCAATATCCTTCACAGTTGTAGCAAGACTTCTCTGCTTTTATATTCTATCCCCCTTGCAATAACGGCCAACATTCCATTGGCCTTCCTGATTATTGCTGTACCTGCATCCTAACATTTTGTGTTTCATGCACAAGGCTCCCCAGATCCCTCTCTAACGCAGCATTTTGCAATTTTTCTCCATTTAAATTATAATTTGTTTTTCTATTTTTTCTGCCAAAGTGGAAAACCTCACATTTTCCCACATTATACTCCGTCTGCCAAATTTTTGCCCATTCACTTAGCTAGTCTATATCCCTTTGAACATAAAAACATAGAAAATAGGTGCAGGAGTAGGCCATTCGGCCCTTCTAGCCTGCACCGCCATTCAATGAGTTCTTGGCTGAACATGCAACTTCAGTACCCCATTCCTGCTTTCTCGCCATACCCCTTGATCCCCCTAGTAGTGAGGACTTCATCTAACTCCTTTTTGAATATATTTAGTGAATTGGCCTCAACAACTTTCTGTGGTAGAGAATTCCACAGGTTCACCACTCTCTGGTTGAAGAAGTTTCTTCTCATCTCGGTCCTAAATGGCTTACCCCTTATCCTTAGACTGTGACCTCTGGTTCTGGATTTCCCCAACATTGGGAACATTCTTCCTGCATCTAACCTGTCTAAACCCGTCAGAATTTTAAACGTTTCTATGAGATCCCCTCTCATTCTTCTGAACTCCAGTGAATACAAGCCCAGTTGATCCAGTCTTTCTTGATAGGTCAGTCCCACCATCCCGGGAATCAGCCTGGTGAATCTTCGCTGCACTCCCTCAATAGCAAGAATGTCCTTCCTCAAGTTAGGAGACCAAAACTGTACACAGTACTCCAGGTGTGGCCTCACCAAGGCCCTGTACAACTGTAGTAACACCTCCCTGCCCCTGTACTCAAATCCCCTCGCTATGAAGGCCAACATGCCATTTGCTTTCTTAACCGCCTGCTGTACCTGCATGCCAACCTTCAATGACTGATGTACCATGACACCCAGGTCTCGTTGCACCTCCCCTTTTCCTAATCTGTCACCATTCAGATAATAGTCTGTCTCTCTGTTTTTACCACCAAAGTGGATAACCTCACATTTATCCACGTTATACTTCATCTGCCATGCATTTGCCCACTCACCTAACTTATCCAAGTCACTCTGCAGCCTCATAGCATCCTCCTCGCAGCTCACACTGCCACCCAACTTAGTGTCATCCGCAAATTTGGAGATAATACATTTAATCCCCTCGTCTAAATTATTAATGTACAATGTAAACAGCTGGGGCCCCAGCACAGAAATTTGCGGTACCCCACTAGTCACTGCCTGCCATTCTGAAAAGTACCCATTTACTCCTACTCTTTGCTTCCTGTCTGACAACCAGTTCTCAATCCATGTCAGCACACTACCCCCAATCCCATGTGCTTTAACTTTGCACATTAATCTCTTGTGTGGGATCTTGTCGAAAGCCTTCTGAAAGTCCAAATATACCACATCAACTGGTTCTCCCTTGTTCACTCTACTGGAAACATCCTCAAAAAATTCCAGAAGATTTGTCAAGCATGATTTCCCTTTCACAAATCCATGCTGACTTGGACCTATCATGTCACCTCTTTCCAAATGCACTGCTATGACATCCTTAATAATTGATTCCATCATTTTACCGACTACCGATGTCAGGCTGACCGGTCTATAATTTCCTGTTTTCTCTCTCCCTCCTTTTTTAAAAAGCGTGGTTACATTGGCTACCCTCCACTCCATAGGAACTGATCCAGAGTCAATGGAATGTTGGAAAATGACTGTCAATGCATCCACTATTTCCAAGGCCACCTCCTTAAGTACTCTGGGATGCAGTCCATCGGGCCCTGGGGATTTATCGGCCTTCAATCCCATCAATTTCCCCAACACAATTTCCCGACTAATAAGTATTTCCCTCAGTTCCTCCTCCTTACTAGACCCTCTGACCCCTTTTATATCCGGAAGGTTGTTTGTGTCCTCCTTAGTGAATACCAAACCCAAGTACTTGTTCAATTGGTCTGCCATTTCTTTGTTCCCCGTTATGACTTCCCCTGATTCTGACTGCAGAACATAACAGAAAACAGAGAGTCGGGATAAATGGTTCATTCTCGGGTTGGCAATCAGTAACTAGTGGGGTGCCGCAGGGATCAGTGCTGGGACCCCAACTATTTACAATCTATATTACCGACTTGGAAGAAGGGACTGAGTGTAATGTAGCCAAGTTTGCTGACGATGCAAAGATGGGAGGAAAAGCAATGTGCAAGGAGGACACAAAAAATCTGCAAAAGGACAGACAGGCTAAGTGAGTGGGCAAAAATTTGGAAGATGGAGTATAATGTTGTAAAGTGTGAGGTCATGCACTTTGGCAGAAAAAAATCGAAAAGCAAGTTATTATTTAAATGGAGAAAAATTGCCAAGTGCTGCAGTACAGCGGGACCTGGGGTCCTAGTGCATGAAACACTAAAGGTTAATATGCAGGTCCAGCAAGTGATAGAAACATAGAAAATAGGTGCAGGAGTAGGCCATTCGGCCCTTCGAGCCTGCACCGCCATTCAATATGATCATTCACCTCAGTACCCCTTTTCTGCTTTCTCTCCATACCTCTTGATCCCTTTAGCCGTAAGGGCCACATCTAACTCCCTTTTGAAGATATCTAACCAACTGGCCTCAACAACTCTCTGTGGTTGAGAATTCCACCACTATCTGAGTGAAAAAGTTTCTCCTCATCTCGGTCCTAAATGGCCTAGCCCTTATCCTTAGACTGTGTCCCCTGGTTCTGGACTTCCCCAACATTGGGAACATTCTTCCTGCATCGAGCCTGTCCAATCCCGTCAGAATTTTATAAGTTTCTATGAGTTCCCCCCTCATTCTTCTAAATTCCAATCAGTATAAGCCTAGTCGATCCAGTCTTTCCTCATATGTCAGTCCTGCCATCCCGGGAATCAGTCTGGTGAACCTTCGCTGCACTCCCTCAATAGCAAGAACATCCTTCCTCAGATTAGGAGACCAAAGCTGCACACAGTACTCAAGGTGTGGCCTCACCAAGGCCCTGTACAACTGCAGTAAGACCTCCCTGCTCCTATACTCAAATCCTCTCTGTATGAAAGCCAACATACCATTTGCCTTCTTCACCGCCTGCTGTACCTGCATGCCAACTTTCAATGACTGATGAACCATGACACCCAGGTCTCGTTGCACCTCCCCTTTTACTAATCTGTTACCATTCAGATAATAACCTGCTTTCCTGTTTTTGCCACCCATGTGAATAACCTCACATTTATCCACATTATACTGCATCTGCCATGCGTTTGCCTACTCACCTAACCTGTCCAAGTCCCCCTACAGTCTCTTAACATCTTCCTCGCAGCTCACACTGCCACCCAGTTTAATGTTATCTGCAAACTTGGAGATATTACATTCAATTCCTTCGTCTAAATCATTAATGTATATTGTAAAGAGCTGGGGTCCCAGCACTGAGCCCTGCGGCACTCCACTAGTCATTGCCTGCCATTCTGAAAAGGACCCGTTTATCCTGACTCTCTGCTTCCTGTCTGCCAACCAGTTCTCTATCCACGTCAGTATATTACCCCTAATACCATGTGCTTTAATTTTGCACACCAATCTCTTGTGTGGGACCTTGTCAAAAGCCTTTTGAAAGTCCAAATACACCACATCCACTGGTTCTCCCTTGTCCACTCTACTAGTTACATCCTCAAAAAATTCTAAAAGATTTGTCAAGCATGATTTCCCTTTCATAAATCCATGCTGACTAGGACTGATCCTGTCACTGCTTTCCAAATGTGCTGCTATTTCATCTTTAATAATTGATTCCAGCATTTCCCCCACCAGCGATATCAGGCTAACCAGTCTATAAGGTCAATGGAATCTTGGCCTTTATTGCAAAGGGGATGGAGTATAAAAGCAGGGAAGTCTTGCTACAGTTATACAGGGTATTGATGAAGCCACACCTGGAATACTGCGTGCAGTTTTGGTTTCCATATTTAAGAAAGGATATACTTGCTTTGGAGGCAGTTCAGAGAAGGTTCACGCGGTTGATTCCGGGGATGAGGGGGTTGACTTTTGAGATGAGGTTGAGTAGGTTGGGCCTCTACTCATTGGAATTCAGAAGAATGAGAGGTGATCTTATCGAAATGTATAAGATTATGAAGGGGCTTGACAAGGTGGATGCAGAGAGGATGTTTCCATTGATGGGGGAGACTAGAACATAAGAAATTGGAGCAGGAGTAGCCATACAGCCCCTCGAGCCTGCTCCACCATTTAATAAGATCATGGCTGATCCGATCATGGACTCAGCTCCACTTCCCCGTCCGCTCTCCATAACCCCTTATTCTCTTATCAGTTAAGAAACTGTCTATCTCTGTCTTAAATGTATTCAATGTCCCAGCTTCCACAGCTCTCTGAGGCAGCGAATTCCACAGATTTACAACCCTCTAAGAGAAGAAATTCCTCCTCATCTCAGTTTTAAATGGGCGGCACCTTCGACTAAGATTATGCCCTCTAGTTCATTGAATAAATTCAAGACAGAGATAGACAGTTTCTTAACCCATAAGGGGTTATGGGGAGCGGGCAGGGAAGTGGAGCTGAGTCCCTGATCAGATCAGCCATGATCTTATTGAATGGCGGAGCAGGCTCGAGGGGCCGTATGGCCGACTCCTGCTCCTATTTCTTATGTTCTTATTAGGTTCTTTAGAGATTTTTTGTGTCCTCCTCACAATTTGCTTTCCCACCCATCTGTGCATCATCAGCAAAGTTGGCTACATTACACTCGATCCCTTCATCCAAGTCATTGTAAATATTGAGGACCCAGCACTGATCCCTGTGCACCCCACTAGTTACTGTTTGCCAACTGGAAAATGACCCATTTATCCTGACTCTCTGTTTTCTGTTAGTTAGCCAATCCTCTATCCATGCTAATATAGTACCCCCAACCCCGTGAACTTTTATCTTGTGCAGTAACCTGTTATGTGGCACCTTACGGCATGCCTTCAGGAAATCCAAATACACCGCATCCACTGGTTCCCCCTTATCCACCCTACTCGTTACATCCTCAAAGAACTCCAGCAAATTTGTTAAAAATGATTTCCCTTTCATAAAACCATGCTGACTCGGCTTGATTGAATCATGATTTTCCAAATGTCCCGCTACTGCATCCTGAATAATGGTCTCCAGCATTTTCTCAATGACCGATGTTAGGCCAACTGGTCTATAGTTTCCTGCTTTCTGTCGGCCTGCTTTTTTAAATAGAGATGTTACGTTTGCATATACAGGGCTATGGGGAGAGAACGGAGCAGTGGGATTAGTTTGGGGATTGATACAGGGCTATGGGGAGAGAACGGAGCAGTGGGATTAGTTTGGGATTGATACAGGACTATGGGGAGAGAACGGAGCAGTGGGATTAGTTTGGGGATTGATACAGGGCTATGGGGAGAGAACGGAGCAGTGGGATTAGTTTGGGATTGATACAGGACTATGGGGAGAGAACGGAGCAGTGGGATTAGTTTGGGGATTGATACAGGGCTATGGGGAGAGAACGGAGCAATGGGATTAGTTTGGGATTGATACAGGGCTATAGGGAGAGAGCGGGGCAGTGGGATTAGTTTGGGATTGATTTGGGGCTATGGGGAGAGAGCGGGGCAGTGGGATTAGTTTGGGATTGATTTAGGGCTATGGGGAGAGAGCGGGGCAGTGGGATTAGTTTGGGATTGATACAGGGCTATGGGGAGAGAACGGGGCAGTGGGATTAGTTTGGGATTGATACAGGGCTATGGGGAGAGAACGGGGCAGTGGGATTAGTTTGGGATTGGTACAGGGCTATGGGGAGAGAGCGAGGCAGTGGGATTAGTTTGGGATTGGTACAGGGCTATGGGGAGAGAACGGGGCAGTGGGATTAGTTTGGGATTGATACAGGGCTATGGGGAGAGAACGGGGCAGTGGGATTAGTTTGGGATTGATTTAGGGCTATGGGGAGAGAGCGGGGCAGTGGGATTAGTTTGGGATTGATACAGGGCTATGGGGAGAGAGCAGGGCAGTGGGATTAGTTTGGGATTGGTACAGGGCTATGGGGAGAGAGCGAGGCAGCGGGATTAGTTTGGGATTGATACAGGACTATAGGGAAAGCGTGGGGCAGCGGGATTAGTTTGGGATTGATGCAGGGCTATGGGGAGAGAGCAGGGCACTGGGATTAGTTTGGGATTGATACAGGGCTATGGGGAGAGAACGGAGCAGTGGGATTAGTTTGGGGATTGATACAGGGCTATGGGGAGAGAACGGAGCAGTGGGATTAGTTTGGGATTGATACAGGACTATGGGGAGAGAACGGAGCAGTGGGATTAGTTTGGGGATTGATACAGGGCTATGGGGAGAGAACGGAGCAGTGGGATTAGTTTGGGATTGATACAGGGCTATAGGGAGAGAGCGGGGCAGTGGGATTAGTTTGGGATTGATTTGGGGCTATGGGGAGAGAGCGGGGCAGTGGGATTAGTTTGGGATTGGTACAGGACTATGGGGAGAGAGCGAGGCAGCGGGATTAGTTTGGGATTGATACAGGACTATAGGGAGAGCGCGGGGCAGCGGGATTAGTTTGGGATTGATGCAGGGCTATGGGGAGAGAGCAGGGCACTGGGATTAGTTTGGGATTGATACAGGGCTATGGGGAGAGAGCGGGTCAGTGGGATTAGTTTGGGATTGGTACAGGGCTTATGGGGAGAGAGTGGGGCAGTGGGATTAGCTTGGGATTGATACAGGGCTATGGGGAGAGAGTGGGATTGGTTTGGGATTCAGGGCTATGGAGAGAGAGCGCGGCAGTGGGATTAGTTTGGGATTCAGGCTGTGTGGCATAGGGTGCAGTGATTGAGAGATGTGGAGTGTGTGTGGGCCGTGACCTGATGCTCTGCTGACTGTTGTCTCTGGCGTGTTGCAGGTTATACGCGATGGGCTGGCGGCTCGGACAGGCCTGCAGGTCGGAGACCGTATCCTGGAGGTGAATGGCATCGACCTTCGGCACGCCACACACCAAGAGGCGGTGATGGCCCTGCTGTCTAACCAGCAGGAGATCGGACTGCTGGTGCGACGTGACCCCCCTCCCCCAGGGATGCAGGTGGGTAAGGGGAGGGTCTCGCCCTGTCCAATCGGTGGGTAAGGGGAGGGGCTCGCCCTGTCCAATCGCTGGTGGGTAAGGGGAGGGGCATGGCCCTGTCCAATCACTGGTGGGTAAGGGGAGGGGCTCGCCCTGTCCAATCGCTTGTGGGTAAGGGGAGGGGCATGGCCCTGTCCAATCACTGGTGGGTAAGGGGAGGGGTTCGCCCTGTCCAATCGGTGGGTAAGGGGAGGGGCTCGCCCTGTCCAATCACTGGTGGGTAAGGGGAGGGGTTCGCCCTGTCCAATCGCTGGTGGGTAAGGGGAGGGTCTCGCCCTGTCCAATCGCTTGTGGGTAAGGGGAGGGGCTCGCCCTGTCCAATCGCTGGTGGGTAAGGGGAGGGGCTCGCCCTGTCCAATCGCTTGTGGGTAAGGGGAGGGGCTCGCCCTGTCCAATCGCTGGTTGGGTAAGGGGAGGGGCTCGCCCTGTCCAATCACTGGTGGGGAAAGGGGTTGTGGGAGGGGAAAGGTGGAGGAAGGGGCAGGGGAAGGGTGGCGACGGGAACCGGGGGGAGGGGAAGTGTAGGGATGGTAATGTGCGGGGAAGGGGAAGGAACTGGAAGGGGGGGGAGCAGAACGGGGGAGGGGAAGGGGAGGACCGGGGAGGAGGGGCCATGGGGGGAGGGGAGGGCAGGAGGGGCCGGGGAGGGGAGGGGAGGAGGATGGGGGCCGGGCCGGGGAGGGGAGGGGAGGAGGGGCCGGGGAGGAGGATGGGGGGCCGGGCCGGGGAGGGGAGGAGGGGCCCGGGAGGAGGAGGAGGGGCCCGGGAGGGGAGGGGAGAGGAGGAGGGGGGGATGGGGGAGGGGGAGCCGGGGGGAGGGGAGGGGAGGCAGGGCTCCGATCCGAGCACAGTGACAGCAGAATGACTGCCTCAGTAAATGCTGCTCTGATTTAGTTTTCCTGCCTATCCGTATCCCGCAGGAGATCCGGATCGAGAAGCTGCCGGGAGAGAAGTTGGGGATCAGCATCCGAGGGGGAGCCAAGGGCCACGCCGGGAATCCCTTCGACGCAACCGATGAGGGAATCTTCATCTCCAAGGTACTGAGTCACAGCCGAGCCCGTGTGGGAGGGGCCGGACTCTGGGTAGTGCACGGATACAGGGCCCCCCCCTGACACTGACACAGGCCCTTCCCCCCGACACTGACACAGGCCCCTCCCCCCCCGACACTGACACAGGCCCCTCCCCCCGACACTGACACAGGCCCCTCCCCAACACTGACACAGGCCCCTCCCCCCGACACTGACACAGGCCCCTCCCCCTGACACTGACACAGGCCCCTCCCCCCGACACTGACACAGGCCCCTCCCCCCAACACGGACACAGGCCCCTCCCCCTCAACACTGACACAGCGGCCCCCCAACACTGACACAGGCCCCTCCCCCCAACACTGACAGGCCCCTCCCCCCCAACACTGACACAGGCCCCTCCCCCCCGACACTGACACAGCGCCCCCCCAACACTGACACAGGCCCCTCCCCCCGACACTGACACAGGCCCCTCCCCCCAACACTGACACAGGCCCCTCCCCCCGACACTGACACAGGCCCCTCCCCCACGACACTGACACAGGCCCCTCCTACGCCCCCGACACTGACACAGGCCCCTCCCCCGACACTGACACAGGCCCCTCCCCCGACACTGACACAGGCCCCTCCCCCCAACACTGATACAGGCCCCTCCCCCCCGACACTGACACAGGCCCTTCCCCCCGACACTGACACAGGCCCCTCCCCCCGACACTGACACAGGCCCCTCCCCCCCCCAACACTGACACAGGCCCTTCCCCCGACACTGATACAGGCCCCTCCCCCCGACACTGACACAGCCCCTCCCCCCCAACACTGACACAGGCCCCTCCCCCCCAACACTGACACAGGCCCCTCCCCCCAACACTGACACAGGCCCCTCCCCCCAACACCGACACAGGCCCCTCCCTCCCAACACTGACACAGGCCCCTCCCCCCAACACTGACACAGGCCCCTCCCCCCAACACTGACACAGGCCCCTCCCCCCCAACACTGACAGGCCCCTCCCCCCCGACACTGACACAGCGTCCCCCCCAACACTGACACAGGCCCCCTCCTACGCCCCCGACACTGACACAGGCCCCTCCCCCCGACACTGACACAGGCCCCTCCCCCCCGACACTGACACAGGCCCCTCCCCCCGACACTGACACAGGCCCCTCCCCCCCAACACTGACAGGCCCCTCCCCCCCGACACTGACACAGCGTCCCCCCCAACACTGACACAGGCCCCCTCCTACGCCCCCGACACTGACACAGGCCCCGCCCCCCGACACTGACACAGCCCCTCCCCCCGACACTGACACAGGCCCCTCCCACCCCAACACTGACACAGGCCCCTCCCCCCGACACTGACACAGGCCCCTCCTCCCCGACACTGACACAGGCCCTTCCCCCCGACACTGATCCAGGCCCCTCCCCCCCGACACTGACACAGCCCCTCCCCCCCAACACTGACACAGGCCCCCCCCCCCAACACTGACACAGGCCCCCCCCCCAACACTGACACAGGCCCCTCCCCCCCAACACTGACACAGGCCCTCCCCCCCAACACTGACACAGGCCCTTCCCCCCCAACACTGACACAGGCCCCTCCCCCCCAACACTGACACAGGCCCCTCCCCCCCGACACTGACACAGGCACCCCCCCCAACACTGACACCGGCCCCTCCCCCCCAACACTGACACAGGCCCTTCCCCCCCCGACACTGACACAGGCCCTTCCCCCCCCGACACTGACACAGGCCCCTCCTACGCCCCCGACACTGACACAGGCCCCTCCCCCCGACACTGACACAGGACCCTCCCCTACGCCCCCGACACTGACACAGGCCCCCCCCCGACACTGACACAGGCCCCTCCCCCACGACACTGACACAGGCCCCTCCCCCCAACACTGACACAGGCCCCTCCTACGCCCCCGACACTGACACAGGCCCCTCCCCCCGGCACTGACACAGGCCCCTCCCCTACGCCCCCGACACTGACACAGGCCCCCCCCCCGACACTGACACAGGCCCCCCCCCCGACACTGACACAGGCCCCTCCCCCACGACACTGACACAGGCCCCTCCCCCACGACACTGACACAGGCCCCTCCCCCCAACACTGACACAGGCCCCTCCCCTACGCCCCCGACACTGACACAGGCACTCCCCCCTCAACACTGACACAGGCCCCTCCCCCCAACACCGACACAGGCCCCTCCCCCCTCAACACTGACACAGGCCCCTCCCCCCAACACTGACACAGGCCCCTCCCCCCAACACTGACACAGCCCCCTCCCCCCCGACACTGACACAGGCCCCTCCCCCCTCAACACTGACACAGGCCCCTCCCCCCAACACTGACACAGCCCCCTCCCCCCCGACACTGACACAGGCCCCTCCTACGCCCCCGACACTGACACAGGCCCCTCCCCGGACACTGACACAGGCCCCTCCCCCCAACACTGACACAGGCCCCTCCCCTACGCCCCCGACACTGACACAGGCCCCTCAACCCACGACACTGACACAGGCCCCTCCCCCAACACTGACACAGGCCCCTCCCCTACGCCCCCGACACTGACACAGGCCCCGCCCCCCGACACTGAACACAGGCCCCTCCCCCCTCGACACTGACACAGGCCCCTCCCCCAACACTGACACAGGCCCCTCCCCTACGCCCCCAACACTGACACAGGCCCCGACACAGGCCCCTCCCCCCCAACACTGACACAGGCCCCTCCCCCAACACTGACACAGGCTCCTCCCCCCAACACTGACACCGGCCCCTCCCCTACGCCCCCGACACTGACACAGGCCCCGCCCCCCGACACTGACACTGGCCCCTCCTCCCGACACTGACACAGGCCCCTCCTACGCCCCCCGACACTGACACAGGCCCCTCCCCAACACTGACACAGGCCCCTCCCCTACGCCCACCGACACTGACACAGACCCCTCCCCCACCCTGACCCTGATACAGGCTCCTACCCCGACACTGACACAGGCCCCTCCCCCCCCAACACTGACACAGGTCCCTCCCCTACGCCCCCTGATACTGACACAGGCCCCTCCCCCGACACTGATACAGGCCCCTCCCTCCCCCCCGACACTGACACAGGCCCCTCCCCTCTCAACACTGACACAGGCCCCTCCCCCCAACACTGACACAGGCACCTCCCCCCAACACTGACACAGCCCCCTCCCCCCCGACACTGACACAGGCCCCTCCTACGCCCCCGACACTGACACAGGCCCCTCCCCCGGACACTGACACAGGCCCCTCCCCCGGACACTGACACAGGCCCCTCCCCCCAACACTGACACAGGCCCCTCCCCTACGCCCCCGACACTGACACAGGCCCCTCAACCCACGACACTGACACAGGCCCCTCCCCCAACACTGACACAGGCCCCTCCCCTACGCCCCCGACACTGACACAGGCCCCGCCCCCCGACACTGAACACAGGCCCCTCCCCCCTCGACACTGACACAGGCCCCTCCCCGACACTGACACAGGCCCCTCCCCCGCCAACACTGACACAGGCCCCTCCCCTACGCCCCCTGATACTGACACAGGCCCCTCCCCCGACACTGATACAGGCCCCTCCCTCCCCCCGACACTGACACAGGTCCCTCCCCCCGACACTGACACAGGCCCCTCCCTCCCCCCCGACACTGATACAGGCCCCCCCCCCGACACTGACACAGGCCCCTCCCTCCCCCCCCGACACTGACATAGGCCCTCCCCCCCCACCCCACCCCACGGTGTGTCTTGGCGTTGTGCACTGGCACTGCCCTGGGCCTCCCACTCCAGGACCTTCTCCCCCTCATCACCCTGAGGCACTGAGGCTAACTGGTACCCCCCAGCGTACCCGCACTGAGGCCGTTAGCGTGGCCTGGGTGGGGGAGCGGAGGTGCCTGGCCCATCGCCAGGAAGGGCGAGAGCGGTCGTTTTGCTGGAACACCATCGCCCCCTCTGGGCGGAGGGTGAATGAAGATGGGCCGAGTGGCCTCCCGGACGACGAGCTGTGTGACGTGGGTGGTGCTGAGCTCGAGGGGCCACTGGGCAGTGGGTGTTACAGCACAGGGGGGCTGGGCAGGGCGAGAGACTGAGCCACCGACAGCCCCTGTTCTCAGTGACCAGGTTGTGTTCACCCTGTAGGTGAGCTCGAGTGGGGCAGCAGCGAGAGACGGCAGGCTGCTCATGGGCCTGAGGATCCTGGAGGTCAACAACCACAGCCTGCTGGGGATGACTCACACCGAGGCAGTGCGCATTCTCCGAGGGATCGGCGACACGCTGACGATACTGGTCTGTGATGGCTTCGACCCCAGGGCCGCCTCGGCCATAGCAATGGAGGTAAGGAGCGCCAGTCCAAGGTCAAGCTTCCAAACGTGGGCTCCACTTTACTGACTCTGGGAGTTGTGTGTCCCTGTGTGGGACACAATGTGTCAGTGTGCGTGTGGGAGAGGGCGGGACCGGCTGTTTGTGCTGCACTGTCGGAGGGGCAGTACTGAGGGAGTGCTGCACTGTCGGAGGGGCAGTACTGAGGGAGTGCCGCACTGTCGGAGGGGCAGTACTGAGGGAGTGCCGCACTGTCGGAGGGGCAGTACTGAGGGAGTGCCGCACTGTCGGAGGGGCAGTACTGAGGGAGTGCCGCACTGTCGGAGGGGCAGTACTGAGGGAGTGCCGCACTGTCGGAGGGGCAGTACTGAGGGAGTGCCGCACTGTCGGAGGGGCAGTACTGAGGGAGAGCAGCACTGTCGGAGGGGCAGTACTGAGGGAGTGCAGCACTGTCGGAGGGGCAGTACTGAGGGAGCGCTGCATTGTCGGAGGGGCAGTACTGAGGGAGTGCCTCCCAGTCGGAGGGGTTGTTTTTTGTATGAGGTGTTAAACCGAGGCCCTGTCTGCTCCCTCAGGTGGATGTAAACGGTCCTACAAGCTCAATTTTGAAGAAGAGCAGGGGAGTTCTCCCCGGTGCCCTGGCCAATATTTATCCCTCAACCGGCAGTACCAAAACAGATTATCTGGCCGTGGGAGTTTGCTGTGCAAATATTGGCTGCTCTGTTTGCCCATAAGTTGAGTTCTGGTCCGTGTTGGGAAAGACACACTAACTGCAAGCTGCCATTTGCGGGTTTGTAACTGGCTTTTGTTCGCTGACAGGCATCTCCCGGCATCATCGTGAACCCGTTTGCTGCGGGGATGGGAAGGAAGAACAGTATGGAGAGCATCTCCTCCATCGATCGCGACATGAGTCCCGAAGAGCTGGACATCCTGCAGAAGGTAGGCCTTTCATGCCATGGTCCCAGGGGTTTACCAGGGGCACAGGATTCGGTGACATTTCTATCCTGCCCACAGTTTAGGATTCACAAATTCTCTGTTCACTATTTACATCGGGTTACATGGGATATACGGCCCAGAAACAGGCCGTTCGGACCAACCAGGCCATGCCGGCGTTTATGCTGCACTCGAGCCTTATCTAAATCTATCAGCATAACCCTCTGTTCCCTTCTCCCCCATATACTTGTCCAGCCTCCCTTAAATACATCGATACTATTCGCCTCAACCCCTCCCTGTGGCAGCGAGTTCCACATTCTCACCGCTCTCTGGGTAAAGAAGTTTCTCCTGAATTCCCCACTGGATTTCTTGGTGACTATCTTATATTGATGGCCTCTAGTTATGCTCTTCCCCACAAGTGGAAACATTGTCTTTGTATCTACTCTATTAGGTCACCCCTCAGCATTGTTTTTTCAAGAGAAAAGAGACCCAGCCTGTTCATCCTTTCCTGATATATATACCCTCGCATTTCTCGTACCATCCTTGTAAATCTTCTCTGCCCCCTCTCCAGTGCCTCTATATCCTTTCTTTAATATGACGAACAGAACTGTATACAGTGCTCCCAGTGTGGTCTAACCAAGGTTTCATACAGGTCTCGCATAACTTCCTGACTTTTCAGTTCTATCCCGAGTGCTTGCTTTTCTTATCGTCGCACTAACGTGTGCCGTGACTTTTAGTGCTCCCATATCTCTCTGCTCTTCAACCCCATTTACGTTCATATTTCTACACTTGTGGCATTAGGTATCTGTGTGTAACGGGCACTGTCCAGTGAGAGTCTGAGAGAGACTGTCCCCCTCGCGCTCCCCTCCCCCTCTCGCTCCCCCTCTCGCTCCCCCTCTCGCTCCCCCCTCCCCTCTCGCTCCCCCCTCACCCTCTCGCTCCCCCTCTCGCTCCCCCTCTCGCTCCCCCCTCACCCTCTCGCTCCCCCCCTCCCCCTCTCGCTCCCCCTCTCGCCCTCTCGCTCCCCCCCTCGCCCTCTCGCTCCCCCCTCGCCCTCTCGCTCCCCCCCTCGCCCTCTCGCTCCCCCCTCCCCCTCTCGCTCCCCCCTCCCCCTCTCGCTCCCCCCTCCCCCTCTCGCTCCCCCCTCACCCTCTCGCTCCCCCTCTCGCTCCCCTCCCCCTCTCGCTCCCCCCTCACCCTCTCGCTCCCCCCTCCCCCTCTCGCTCCCCCCTCCCCCTCTCGCTCCCCCCTCCCCCTCTCGCTCCCCCCTCCCCCTCTCGCTCCCCCTCCCCCTCTCGCTCCCCCTCCCCCTCTCGCTCCCCCCTCCCCCTCTCGCTCCCCCTCTCGCTCCCCCCCTCCCCCTCTCGCTCCCCCCCCTCTCGTTCCCCCCCCTCCCCCTCTCGCTCCCCCCTCCCCCCCCCCTCGCTCCCCCCTCCCCCCCTCGCTCCCCCTCCCCCCCCTCGCTCCCCCCCTCCCTCCCCCTCTCGCTCCCCCTCCCCCTCTCGCTCCCCCTCTCGCTCCCCCCTCCCCCTCTCGCTCCCCTCCCCCTCTCGCTCCCCCCTCCCCCTCTCGCTCCCCCCTCCCCCTCTCGCTTCCCCCTCCCCCTCTCGCTTCCCCTCCCCCTCTCGCTTCCCCCTCCCCCTCTCGCTCCCCCCTCCCCCTCTCGCTCCCCCCTCCCCCTCTCGCTCCCCCTCTCCCCCTCTCGCTCCCCCTCTCGCTCCCCCCTCCCCCCCTCGCTCCCCCCTCCCCCCTCGCTCCCCCCTCCCCCCCTCGCTCCCCCCTCCCCCCCTCGCTCCCCCCTCCCCCCCTCGCTCCCCCTCCCCCCCTCGCTCCCCCTCCCCCCCTCGCTCCCCCTCCCCCCTCGCTCCCCCTCCCCTCCTCGCTCCCCCTCCCCTCCCCCTCTCGCTCCCCCTCCCCCTCTCGCTCCCCCCTCTCGCTCCCCCTCCCCCTCCCCCTCTCGCTCCCCTCTCGCCCCCCCTCGCCCTCTCGCCCCCCCCTCCCCCTCTCGCTCCCCCCTCACCATCTCGCTCCCCCCCTCACCATCTCGCTCCCCCCTCCCCCTCTCACTCCCCCCCTCACCATCTCGCTCCCCCCCTCACCATCTCGCTCCCCCCCTCCCCATCTGGCTCCCTGCTCCTTACCTCTTATTGTCTGATTGCAGGAGATTGAGATGGTCCGTGAGTCGTCGCTGTGGGAGCAGGAGGAACTGGAGAAAGTGGTAAGGACATTTACTGAGCAGTCACTGCTTCACATTCAGTATTGTGGCCCCAAAGGGTTTTCTTCACGATCAACGTGCAGTGAATGGGTCCGGGTCACTGCTCCGGCACAGTGACGGGGCTCGCTGGGTGTGAGGGGGAGGGGAGGGGGGGGGTTAGGGGGATCGGGGGGGATCGGGAGGGGGGAGTTTTGCGGTTTGTGGGCAGGGGGATCGGGGGAGGGGAGGGAGGGATCAGGGGAGGGGGGAGGTTTGGGGGTTTGTGGGTGGGGGGGAGAAGGGGATCGGAGGGGAGGGGGGATCGGGGGAGGAGAGGAGGTTTGGGGATTTGTGAGCGGGGGGGAAGAAGGGGATCGGAGAGGAGGGGGGGATCGGGGGAGAGGAGGTTTGGGGGTTTGTGGGTGGGGGGGAAGAATGGGATCGGAGGGGAGGCGGGATCGGGGGAGGTTTGGGGGTTTGTGGGTGGGGGGAAGAAGGGGATCGGAGGGGAGGGGGAGTTCAGGGGAGGAGAGGAGGTTTGGGGGTTTGTGGGTAGGGGGGGAGAAGGGGATCGGAGGGAGGGGGGGATCGGGGAGGAGAGGAGGATTGGGGGTTTGTGGGTGGGGGGGGAGAAGGGGATCGGAGGGGAGGGGGGGATCGGGGGAGGAGAGGAGGTTTGGGGGTTTGTGGGTGGGGGGGAGAAGGGGATCGGAGGGGAGGGGAGGAGAGGAGGATTGGGGGTTTGTGGGTGGGGGGGGAGGGGGGGATCGGGGGAGGAGAGGAGTTTTGGGGGTTTGTGGGTGGGGGGAGAAGGGGATCGGAGGGGAGGGGGGGATCGGGGGAGGAGAGGAGGTTTGGGGGTTTGTGGGCGGGGGGGGAGAAGGGGATCGGAGGGGAGGGGGGGATCGGGGAGGAGAGGAGGTTTGGGGGTTTGTGGGTGGGGGGGGAGAAGGGGATCGGAGGGGAGGGGGGGATCGGGGGAGGAGAGGAGGATTGGGGGTTTGTGGGCGGGGGGGGAGAAGGGGATCGGAGGGGAGGGGGGGATCGGGGGAGGAGAGGAGGTTTGGGGGTTTGTGGGTAGGGGATCGGGAGAGGGGAGTAGGTTTGTGGGTGGGAACTTTGGCCATGTGGAAGAGTAGAGGCTCGGGTCTACCAGCAGTGACTCTATCACTGGACCGATATGTTGGAGCGGTGAGGTTTTTATGGAGGTGCAAGTTTGCAACACCTCATGCTCTGATTGGGTGCCCTTGATCACAAGGCCTGAATGCTGATTGGTCCCCTCGGAGGATAAGATAAATCTGCAAAAGGACATAGACAGGCTCAGTGAGTGGGCGAAAATTTGTCAGATGGAGTATAATGTTGGAAAGTGTGAGGTCATGCACTTTGGCAGAAAAAATCAAAGAGCAAGTTATTATTTAAATGGAGAAAGATTGCAAAGTGCTGCAGTACAGCGGGACCTGGGGGTACTTGTGCATGAAACACAAAAGGATAGTATGCAGGTACAGCAAGTGATCAGGAAGGCCAATAGTATCTTGGCCTTTATTGCAAAGGGATGGAGTATAAAAGCAGGGAAGTCTTGCTACAGTTATACAGGGTATTGGTGAGGCCACACCTGGAATACTGCGTGCAGTTTTGGATTCCATATTTACAAAAGGATATACTTGCTTTGGAGGCAGTTCAGAGAAGGTTCACTCGGTTGATTCCAGAGATGAGGGGTTTGACTTATGAGGAAAGGTTGAGGAGGTTGGGCCTCTACTCATTGGAATTCAGAAGAACGAGAGATGATCTTATCGAAACATATAAGATTATGAGGGGGCTTGACAAGGTGGATGCAGAGAGGATGTTTCCACTGATGGGGGAGACTAGAACTAGAGGGCATGGTCTTAGAATAAGGGGCCGCCCATTTAAAACTGAGATGAGGAGGAATTTCTTCTCTGAGGGTTGTGGATCTGTGGAATTCGCTGCCTCAGAGAGCTGTGGAGGCTGGGTCATTGAATAAATTTAAGACAGAGATAGACAGTTTCTTAACCGATAAGGGAGTGAAATGTTATGGGGAGCGGGCGGGGAAGTGGAGCTGAGTCCATGATCGGATCAGCCGTGATCGTATTAAATGGTGGAGCAGGCTCAAGGGGCCGTATGGCCTACTCCTGCTCCTATTTCTTAGGGTTAAGACACACCCAGCAGTTTCTCTCGATTCTGTAATTGGACCCCACCTTGCCTACACAGTCAGTGACTTTGCAAAGTGCATTTTGAGCCATTGTGACTTCTGACTCTGGACAGAACATGGCTACATGGCTCACTTTGAACAGACAGGGCCACACTCACAGATTCAGACCTTCTTCCTCCCACCCCCCCCATCCAAACAAGTTCCTGCCCACACTCCACCCACATTCTGACATTCTCCCTCTGCCCAAGTCCAGTCTCTCCTCTCTCCCCCTCTCTCTCTCTCTCTCTCTCTCTCTCTCTCTCTCTCTCCCCCTCATCTCTCTCTCTCCCCCCTCATCTCTCTCTCTCCCCCCTCATCTCTCTCTCTCCCCCTCATCTCTCTCTCTCCCCCCTCATCTCTCTCTCCCCCCCTCATCTCTCTCTCTCTCCCCCCTCATCTCTCTCTCTCTCCCCCCTCATCTCTCTCTCTCCCCCCTCATCTCTCTCTCTCCCCCCTCATCTCTCTCTCTCCCCCCTCATCTCTCTCTCTCCCCCCTCATCTCTCTCTCTCCCCCCTCATCTCTCTCTCTCCCCCCTCATCTCTCTCTCTCCCCCCTCATCTCTCTCTCTCCCCCCTCATCTCTCTCTCTCCCCCCTCATCTCTCTCTCTCTCCCTCATCTCTCTCTCTCCCCCCTCATCTCTCTCTCTCCCCCCTCATCTCTCTCTCTCCCCCCTCATCTCTCTCTCTCCCCCCTCATCTCTCTCTCTCCCCCCCATCTCTCTCCCCCCCCTCATCTCTCTCCCCCCCCTCATCTCTCTCTCTCCCCCTCATCTCTCTCTCTCCCCCTCATCTCTTTCTCTCTCCCCTCATCTCTATCTCTCTCCCCTCCTTCACTCTCTCCCCTCCTTCACTCTCTCTGCCCCCCTCTCTCTCTCTCCCCCCTCCTATTTCTCCCCCCCCTCTTTCTCCCCTCCTCCCCCCTCCCTCCCATCCCCCCTCTACCCCCTCCCTCCATCTCCCCCCCCCCCATCTCCCCCCCCGCCCTGCGCTCTCTCCCCCCCCCCGCGCTCTCTCCCCCCCCCCCCCGCGCTCCCCCCCCCCGCACTCTCTTCCCCCCCCGCACTCTCTTCCCCCCCCGCACTCTCTTCCCCCCCCGCACTCTCTTCCCCCCCCCGCACTCTCTTCCCCCCCCCGCACTCTCTTCCCCCCCCGCACTCTCTTCCCCCCCCGCACTCTCTTCCCCCCCGCACTCTCTTCCCCCCCCGCACTCTCTTCCCCCCCCGCACTCTCTTCCCCCCCGCACTCTCTTCCCCCCCCGCACTCTCTTCCCCCCCCGCGCTCTCTCCCCCCCACAACTCCTCTTCCCCCCCCCCCCCACTCTCTTCCCCCCCGCACTCTCTTCCCCCCCCGCACTCTCTTCCCCCCCCGCACTCTCTTCCCA